>NC_056748.1:1150429976-1150482476 GCF_019279795.1 Protopterus annectens
CTTACCAACATGCCATCGACTGCCAAGCTGCATCATTTTAATGAATCTGCATTGAATATAGCAATCCTTAGTTCATGATTGGCAGGTTGACTAGTTTTACATCCAGCTTTCACTTAACAGTGCTATCACAGGCAACACAAGCTGGCAACAGGCCACAGGCCAGCCAGAAGCTTACTGATCATGCTGAATAAGGACTGCTGGGCTTTATGGTGGGCGCATCCTGGCCAATAGCGGCACTTACAGCCCTCTCATTAACATGGCTCCCTGGCATAGGTTGGAGTAGGCCAGGTCCTCAACCCACTTACCCGTGCCCATTATTGGTGACAGTCAATATGACCAAATTACCTAGAGCCGATTTTTACACAGTCAAGGGTCTAGCCTTGCCATGGAACAGAGTCTGTGATCAGTGTTTTCTTATCTTGAGGATTCTACTCACCACAGTAAATGCACAAAGCTCCATACAGGTACCATCTAGAGTCTGTACTGCTCCCCACCCCGAAGAGAAATGGAGAGGGAACATGCAAACTCCAGACAGGTACTATGTCAGAGATTAGGATCAAAATTTGTACCATGTGCATGGGAATTGAAGACCTTAACCATTATGCCAACTGATCTGTACTATCCACATTTTGCTGGATGAGTATTGTAATCCTAATTGCATTGTATCATCTTTTAGGCAATTCAAACTGTTGTTTTTCATAAGTAGTCCCTAGTCAAATGAAGCTGGTCTAGGTCATTTTTTATAAAAACACAGAAAAGCATTTCATATGCAGTAGAACAGTTAAGTGCATGTTGGTTCATCTCTACAATACAGCCTTGATAATTATAAACATGCAGTTTACAAGATTTTATGCACTATCTTTACCAATTTGGCACCAGATATTAGTCAAAGCAGGGCTTTTTACAGACTCATTTAGTTGTGCTTATTGGAGAGTTAACAGGGGCTATGATGCTGAGACCTGTTCCATTTCCCACCATTAAATTATCGATAATCTAAAAATATTAAAACTATTCGTCTCCAACCAATCTAATCACACTATTAGTATTTAAACCTTGAAACTATGCATTAAGAATCATCAGAAAGGAAAATGATCGTTTGTCATCTTTAAACCAAGACTTCATATGAAACGAAACAGGAACTAACGTCACAATTTATAACAATAAACTAGTCACATGACCATATACAAACTCCAATCAAAACTGCAAAGCCCACTGGGCTCATTAATAAATAATGGGTTAACATTTAGCTTTCCTTTCTAAAATACATTTAATATTAACCCACTTCATTTAACCTTTCACAGCTACTTGAATTTGTTTTTTAATTGCAAAATCTCTTGATGTCAACCAATTCATCATCATCTCTACCCAGTTGTGTTTGGTCTACATAATATACTTCAAAACACTGAAATCTTTTGAAGGATTTGCAAGTTAATACATGCTTAAACTGAATTTCTTTCTGTTGAGACTTAATGGAATATAAATGTTAATAATCTGTCAGTGAAAGTTTCCATGCAGTTTTAGCAATGTAAAAGGCTAAACATTCACCACAATGTGTTAGATAAACTACAAGAGAAGATCTGCAGTCAAAATGTTTCTTAGAGCTCACAAATTCATCTACATTAAGGACAGCCTAAGTACTATTCATCACATCAGCATTTACAAAAACTACAGTGATATGCATTACATTATTTATTCTGCTTCTGGAATACTCAATTTAAAAAGATTTTCAGTTTTTTATTTTTTAGATCAATCTAGGTAGGTGTCCAATTTTGTCTTACAAGTTAATTTTACTCTTAAAAGATCTCCCATTATTAATTATGGTGGTTCTAATCCATCCATCCATCCTTTCTCCACCCCTTTTCCCATTTCTCCTTGTTAAAAACTGAGTGCTACAGTACAAGGCAGTTTAATCCTGTGACCAGCTGCCTTATCAGGGTGTATGACACTTCAATATAGGAGCAAGTTTTGTGCTTCTACTTTAACTTTTCCTGAACATGCAGTTAAGTGTGTTACTATAACCACTATCTATAAACATATTTTTTTAAATGTCCAGCTGATTAGGAAATGCATCATCTACAGATGCTAAATGTGATATACAGATACCTTGCCCCCAATATTTTCTTTTACATATTTTGGGTGTCAATGTTTTGCACTTATGGAAATGTGGAGTTCCTGAATATTCTTAAACTTAGCTCATTAACACCTACGTGGTATGGGAAGTCACACCTCTAGCAGCCTACACACAACTTGCATTCCTGAGCATTTTCTGAAAGAAAAAACTCAAGCACAAGATAAATGCAGATATTTTGCGAACAGTAAAATCTATTTTAACACTCCACAAATAGTAATATCAATAAGAAGTCTTCTTTTAGAGTGATGTTGCATTCATAGTCTGTTCATAAATACTATATTATAATGTATACAATTCCCAAATTATTTTCTGCTGTCATAACAAATGCTTGTATCTTGGAAAATGTACATCCTAGACATACACTGCTAGAAATATGAAAACCTATGATTAATTATAAAATCAGCAATATAAACAACACTTAATATCTCTCAATATGCGCAACTTACAGTGCAGATATCAAATATAGTTCCTTAAATAATATCCAAGGTTTACCTGATGCTATGCAAGAGTTTGCAAGTCAGTTAGTTTTTAAATTAAGTGCCTGTGGAAACCTTGTTTGATTTCAAATTGAGTAAAACGGCTAGCAATATCTCATGTACAGTGGCATAAATGGACAGACAACAAATTTCCTTGTCGCCCAACACAGTATACAACAGCATACCCCCCCTTGATATGAAATAAGGCTCTCCGTTATGAAAACACGAACATATGAATAAATGACATAGTGATTTTTTTTCACTACTGCAGCACATGGTACATTAACTCATTGCATTTTTGAATACTGACATTTATTAGCCGGTAAGTTTCTTACAGCAGCCAGACCCAAAAAAAGGTCTAGATGCCATAAGGAGCTTTGGTCATGAACTGGAAATATACTAAAAGGTGTTTTAGGCTTGCGTGAGGTAAACTATTACTAGATTTCTTAACATATAAACAGACATCCACAAAATCAATGTAATCACGACCATTGTGCAGCAAAATCGAAAAACAGTGGAAGTGTTTAAGTGTGTCAAGAATGAAAATTTCTGTCTCCCTTACTTACGATATGAAAAATAGCCATCTGTGTAATAACCATCAAGTCTTGTACTTTTCCAAAAGATGTATTTGTTAATAATTCTCTCTCAAACATTAAATAAAAGACATTCGACAACTGGTGCAACAACACTCCCAACTGCCATTCCTTACTTCTGCTGACTGAACTTATTACATTTAGAAAAGGTGAAAGTAGGGACAATATCTACAAGTTCACAAGTCACATCCTCACTAAAGCTGCATTCATAGGTTGTGGTTTATAGTTAACCAGTGACCATTTCTATACTATTATTCTGTGAAACAGCAGTGTGCAACTCTCCAATGTTTGTGATGTCCAGAAACAAACCTCCTTAATATTTACAGTTTTAAATATAAAAAGGTACCCAATTATGAACCACTAAAAATCTCACTCTGAGCAACTTGGCCACAGAAGTGTGCAGAAAATATGCACAGTTGCTAGGCATGAGACCTTCCAGAGCAATGATGACGTCATACAGAACAATGATGACGTCATACAGAACACCTCCTTATCTCAACATTCTGTCTTGCTTTAAGTGATCATTCATTCTTTCTCTCTCACACACACACACACACACACACACACACACACACACACACACACACACACACACACTTTCAAGGAAGTATGGTAACATTTGCAAACAGTATAATACAAAGCTACAGCTCTCTCTTCAGGTCCAAGGTGGTGAACCACCACCAAACCCAGATTACCAAAGCAAGGGATTTCCCAGTTGCTGTTTCACTCTTGCTGATAACCCGAATAATTATTAATAAACTAGAGCATACAGTACAGCAGACTGGTCATTTAGAGGTGGACATCAGCAGCCTCTCTCCCTTATCAAGTAATAACTAAATAGATGACCAGCCAAAAGGTGTAGAAAAAACTGTTTGTTTACTTAGTTAAGTAGTGCATATCATAGTTAAATAAAACAAAAATTAAATTTCAAAGGTAAACTGAAAATAATCCTTTTGATATGTCTTATGCAGCCCGACTGAAAAAACTCCGGCTGTACTCACTGGCATATCGCTTACTCAGAAGTGATCTTTGCCTGACTTACAAAGCCATGTCCAACTCAGAATTGATGGACATGCTCCACCTAAAGAAATCCAAGTCACTATGAGCCACGTGCTCTAGTGAGCTAAACCTCACTACAACAATAAATGGAACATGCTGGAGAGACAGATTCCTGTCAGAGACTCCCCATGCTTTGGAACAAAATTCCAAATTACATCAGGCAGAGCCCCTCACAAACACTCTTCAACAGGAACCTTGACGAGTGGATGGGTAACAGAAAAATACACCCCTGGAATCACTTCATTGGCTCTGCTTGACAGAGGATCAGTTAATCAATGGGGCAGCGAAAGCAGACCCACTTTGGCTAGGCTTATAAATGCCCTCGGGCAGATAGCCTTTTACCTACCTATGAACAAGGAAGAAAATACCTAGTCTACAACTAGACTTTTTCTAGTTATTCTTAGCTGAAAGAATTACTGAGCTCTAAATACAATAATTGAATTTCCAAACCACACAAGAGGAGGCATAAAAGAAGAGGCAACTCAAAGCCATAGGGTAGCTTTCTTATAACAAATCTGTTTTTCTTATTTGTTCAGCTGTTTGGTATGCATATTTTCATACAGACCATATGGGTTCATAGGTAGGTGCTAGGCTATTGGCCCTAGGGCCTATATAAGCCTAGCCAAAAAGGTATCCTTGCTTTCACCACCCAAAAAAGTTAATTTTCCTGTGCCCCTGTCGAGCAGAGCCACAGAGGTGATCCCTGGGGTGAATTTTCTATTTCACATCAAATCATCAAGATTTTTCTTAAAGAGTGCTAATGAAGAGCTTTGTTTGACATAGATAGGTAGTTTGTTCAGGAGTATGGGAAGTTTCTAGGACAGGAATCTATCCCTCCAGCATGTTCTGTTTATTGTGGTGACAAGGTTTAGGTCCTTACAGCATGTAGCTTGGAGGGATTGGCATTTTTTTTTTTTTTTTTAAGTGGAGCAAGTCCAACAGCTCTGGGTTTGAGATAGCTTTGTATATCACCTCTGAGTATGCGATATGTGACGGAGTAAAGCTGGAGTTTGAGACAGTTTGCACAGGGCATCTGTTAGAGGCTGGTAATCCTCTTTGTGAGGTTTTTCTGCAGCCTTTGTAGTTATTGTAGATGTCTTGTGAGGTACATACCAAAAGGGGCACTGTACTCTATAATGGGTCTAATGAGTGATGAGTAAAGGGGAACAATGACCTCTTTTTTCCTGGATGAGAAACCTTTTGTGATGAGGTGTGCCACGTAGAAGGATTTCCTGACTACTGTGGCGATGTGATTATCATAGGAGAGACTACTGTCCACCTGTGTTCCAAGGTCTCATCACACTTTTGGTGTTATGTAGACTACCACCTTTGTGGTAGCTCATGGGTACAGAGTTTTTACCAAAGGGGATGACAATGCACTTTTTGGCACTGAGCTTGAGGCCATGGCTTTGACACCAGGCACCTGTCTCAGTGAGGCCCTTTTGTAGGATGTCCACATCGTTAGGAGTTTCGATTGAGGCTCCTGGCTTGCAGTCATCTGCAAACTTCATTAGCCAAAGACCTTCTGTGTTAGCCTGCACTTCAAAAAAGTAGATATTAAACAGGAGAGGACTCGAGACTGAATCGTGTGGTACTCCACTTGTCACTGGTATGAAGTCGGATTTGGAGTCTGCTACTTTCACAGTGTGAGCTCCATCAGTGAGCCAGTTGGCAACCCATCTTGTGACAGGGATTTATACCTAGTTTAGTGAGCTTATCTATAATTCCAGAGTGGGGGGTGGTGTCAAAAGCCTTGGCAAGATCTAGATAGGCTGTGTGAACTACCTTGCCCTAGTTTACGGCTTTGGTGACTGCTTCAAAGAAATCTATCAGGTTTAGGAGACATGATCTGCCTTTTACAAACCTGAACTGGGTGGGGTTCAGAGTTTGGAGATTACCAATGTCTTTGTTTATAAGTTCCAGCCTTGCAGACCAGCCTCATTAGGCTAATGAGGTGGTAGTTCCCGGGGTCCATAGTGGCTCCTCCGTTGTGGAATGGGATAACAGTCACTGTGCACTATTCAGTGGGCAAAAAGCTTGAGGTGAGGCTATGATTGAACATAGTGCTTAGGTGGGGTGCCAGTTCATTCGGTAGTTCATGTAGAATGCAGCCTGGGATGTTGTCAAGTCCCATGGATGCTGTGCTCTTGGCTGTGAAGAGTGTGGTTTTTACCTGTGCAGCCGTGATTCCAGGAACTTTGCATTCTTCCGGTATAGAGATGGGCCCTTTAGGGGGTGAGAGGGGGGTAAAGTTAGCACTTAACCTATCTGCCAGGATGTTGGCAATATCATTTGGTTCTGTATATTTAGTGCCATTGTGCTGTCACTTAGAGCAGATCTGAGTGTTGCCACTGAGATTCTTGATACAGCTATAGAATGCTTTGTGGTTGTCTTTAGAATCAGTGGCGATTTTGTTTTTGTAACTAGCTTTAGAGGATTTTATGAGGGATCTCAGCTTCTTACTGAGGCTGACCAGGGAAGTTCCTCCAATCATGGGATTTTACTCTTTTTTGCAACAGTTTCTTTCTTCTGTTGTAGAGTTTATGGCAGGGGACCACCAGATTGGCTTCCGTTTTTTGGAGGATAGCATCTTGTTTCTGTTAGGGATAGCATGATCCATGCACTCATGTAAGTGCTTAGAAAGTGGATTTCTGTAGGATTCAGCAGTCGTACCTCTATTGCCCATCTGCATGGATGTCATGAAGTTTGCCACTTCTGTCTTAAGAAGCATGAAGTTGGCTTTGGAGAAATTTTACGGTGGTTTCCCTAATGGGGGGTGGGGGTGGGATATGGATGTCTAGGGTGATTAGCTTGTGGTCGGATTTGACAGAGGAATTGACTTCTGGTGTGGAACACCGGTCGCCCATTTTGGTAATGATCAGGTCTAGGATATTGCTTCCCCTGGTGGGGGTGTGGATAAGTTGATCCAAGGCATTGGAATTTATGAATTCCAGAAAACGTTGAGAAAAAGAGTTGGTACAGGAGTAGTTTTCCCAGTTAATGGTGGGGTAGTTGAAATTGCCCGTTATTAGGGTGTTTGGTTGTACCCTAATATTTTCCAGTGCCTCAAGAAATTAGGAATGGGAATCATGGGGCATGATGGGGGATCTGTAGCAAGTTACAATTTGGAATGCAGTTTTGCCCAGAGTTATAGCTGCACTTGGATAATCTTGGATGCATTATGGTGAGCAACTAGCCTGGAGGTGTGGATATGCTTAATGAATATGGACACACCTCTGCATGTCCACTTAACTGTTTCAAAGAATTTCTAGTTTTATAATTTGTCAGTCTCAGAGTAAGAAGACTTGCACATCTTACAATCCAAGGGCATAATGAAACACAACTTGTCTATCATACATTTCACATCCTACTTAACTGCCATTAAAATGTGCAGAATAGTTACAACTTCACCCAATTCATATACTTTTTTAAACACATTTCATAGAAAAGGTCACAAGTTTACACATCTTTTCATAAAAATGGAAAAACACACACTGAAAATGCACAGTGCTTAGAAAAACGTCAAACTTTCTCACATTTGTCTGGCACTGAAACCATTGAATAGCACATACATTGCAGATTAAATCACATATTTGTGGGTTACCTGCTGCAGGTTTTCCAAGTCTTAACGGAAGCCCACATACTATTTTCTGTCAGACCGTAGATATTTTTGCTCAAATAGCACACTTACCAGAATATTTAAGTACTTACCCAGTGACCAAGACTGTAGAATAAGCAAGAAAATTGTAGTCCTATGAACATCCTGGAAGAACTCCATCGTACCTGATGAATAAAATGAAAATAAGGTATGAAAGAGCCCCGAAAAAGAAACATGGAAAGGTAACAATATATGAAAAATTATTCCTGCCAAAGAAATCTTGGAAACAATGGAAGTGTTGAACTGATTATAACATACATGGTACTTTATTTTTCTGACCATGTTTAACTAGAGCAACACCACTATGGTCTATAAATAAATAGTGGACATTTTAATGAAGGTTTGTACAAAGTGGCCAAGCTGCTGGACCCTGTATAAACTCAGATTAAGCCAGTCAAAATGTATAAACTTGGTTATCAGCATTACTCTATTTATGGAAAAGGAATACACAGTTCACACAATACAAGCATTCCCTCATTTCAGTAGAATGAAGCTAAATATGCTCTGCCAATATATATCCCTGATCATACAGACGCATTGTAAATAATGCAGGGAAATAGTATGGTGAGCCAATATACATTCAAATTTTCTACTTTTATTAGAAATTTAAATAAAACACCACTACAGTGAGTACTTTTATAAAGCCACACAATAAAATATTATAGCATGTAATGGAATTCAGGCATGGTGTCAAGCTCAGAATGTTCATTACATCCTTTGTTTATTCAATGTTGGTCAGCATGGCTCTAATATAAGCAAACAACAGAAATGGCAGAGCGAATGGCGTCTAAGCTGAAGGTGGTTTTCTTTCAGAAATACTTTTACTACTTATCTCAGTTCTCCACAATGCATTATAAGCAGCAGTAATTAGCGCACATGGGGTCACCAACTTATACCCAAGGACTGCGATTCCTCAATGCCAGCATGAATATGTAGTAGTAGAAAAAAGTTTTTTAATCATAGATAAGCAGCTATAAAATGGTAGCTGGACATCAGAAATACAAGAATGGTGACCGAGTCCCACAGCTTTGAAAAATAATTTTCAGCAGCAAAATAAATCCAGCGAATATTAAAACCAACTATAATACTATTAAACTGTTTTTTGCAGGGGCATTTCCAAACAAGGGGGAGATGTAACCCCATTACCCTTCCACTTATATATACTAACTACGACACTACTGCAGCTCAAAGTAGGGAGAACACTCTTATAACCTCAGACTTGCCATATTCTATATGTTCATACTTTAACTCACTATTCTGTTGTTCCCAATTATGGTCCTCAGAACTTCAACAGGACTCCTATTTTGTAATCAGAGACCAGAAAATAATTTATTGCTCCCCCCTTCTTATTCATCTGGAAGTAATTGTGCAGTTAATAGGGTGGATTATTATTGCAAGTTTATCCTATATGATGCAACTTAAATTTCCAGATCTGCCTCATTATACATTCACCAATATTTCCATTATAAATGTTCTTCATCTCTTAGGGTCAGCTGCTGCATGATCTAACAGGCATGTAACCAACATTGTACAGTGCAGTATTTTAATAACCCTCTTCCATATTTGCAGTAAATCCACACATCCATATACCTCCTATTCCATTACCATACAAAAGTCAGACATGTGCCTTAACACTTTCAGCAAACAGTTTTTCTATCTTTGACCTTAATAAACAGTGTGCTGTCACTTGGTATGCATTAGGAAATCACCTCTGTCCATCAGCACATCTTTAATTCACAGTCTCAGCACCACTGACTCGCAGATGCCTAGGGGAACACACACACCCAAGTTTGCTTCATGACAGCAGGTTAGTATTCAAAGCCTCTCCAGCACGTGCATGGTCCGGATTATGACACTGATTAGTTCAGTGCTGTAGCTTGGTAAAAAGTGGAATCCCTAGATTTCAAACAGCAAGACCTACTGAGACTTCCACAGTGTCTCAAACATTCCCTATATTCATCCATACTTTTCCTCTTTTACCAGCCTATAACCAGGGGCCTTTGTTGTACTACTTCTGCCCTGGCCCACCACTGATGTCCAGGATACTGAGTGGCCCCAAGTGAACAACGTTGCAGCTACATCCTGATGCATAAGCCTGCTACTGTGTCAGCATCCGTCACGTGCCTTGTTATATATGCAGCAATCAGGTTCAGTATTATGCAAAATCTGTTCCCCTCACCTCCATTCTCTACTTCACATTATGCAGTGGAATAGACTGCATTATGTATCCCCTCATCTCATTGTTAAGAGCCATTAAATCATGCTGGAGATGTTGTCCACCACCAAAATATTTAAGAAAAGTTGAGTACTTTGACTTCTGCTGGATTTTATCAAAACTTTGTCATCTCATCGGCTGGTCTACCCTATCATCAACTGCCCATGCCCTGTATTTCTATACCCAACCATTGTCCCCCCAACCTATATCAGTCTGTGCCATCTGTGTGTCTGTCTGCCCTGCTACCTGCCTTTCTTTTCTAACTTAATTGGCAGCCATCCTTCACTACCTTCCCCAACTACTCTTTTGTTCAACATCCAATGAGGGCTTTATCCTTGCGGTGGGGTGGGGGTGGGGGATTATCCTTTACCTCCACCTTTCATACATTATTGCAACCTCTGTTTTTCCTCTGCTGTTCTTCCCTTTCCTACTTTCCTAGCTGCCCACTACCTTTCCCTTTCCTACTTTCCTAGCGGCCCACTACCTTTCCCTTTATATGAAACCTGCTGCATCCTTTTCTGTGCAGATTGACTGATGTAGCTCTGTGCCTTAATGATGTCCTTGTACCCAACTGGTACTGCATACAGCACTGCATGCATGAATGTGGACTAAATTACCATCCTGCCATGCCTTGCCCAAGACATCCATCTCATTAGACATGTGAGCTGCTGTTGCATTACTTCTGAGATAGAGTATTCCAGCACTCTCTATCCCAGTATGGCTGCACAGTTCAATTATTGTGGTCCTCTGCTCCAAATCCCAGCGCTAAGTGCCTGCCACATATTGATCAGTAGTGGAGCTTCATGCTAACACCCACCTCATAAACTGGCCCTTCATGCCAAAACAAATTGCGACTGTGAATCCTGTACTTGTGTGAACTCTAAGAAATTAACATATTGATTATAATAGAATCATAATCGGCGAAAACAAAACAGATGATTAATTGCAAAAATAGAGTGCATGGCATCTCTCAAATGGGACAAATTAATATTCGAATATTGACTTGCATACCAACAAAGCCAATTATAAAAATGTTAGCAAATGCTGAAGTAATGATGGTCATTCAAACTTGGATGAGCAAAGTCAAACAAGTCTATCTTTTATACAAATAAATTAACTGTGAATGATGGAGCAGCACAGAAAAGATACCAGATACTTTACAACAAACTGAATGTTAAGGTACAAAGAATTTATAGGAAATGTATGGATTATGCCACACTAAAACAAATTTAACTAACAATTACAGATAGCACAACTAAACTTTACAATTTCAGAAAAAGTGATGCATTACCTTCATATTTGTATCACAGGAGTATGCAACTTTCATGCTATTCAATCTGTGGGGAGCTTTAATAATAACATCGTGACATTAGTTTTTCATTAACTCAAATAATGTTTGCACACTACAAGAAATTTTAACACATTACTAGGGACAGAGCATATGCCTGCAGATATATAGTGCTGTTAAGGGAGAGAATTCTCCATTAGACCCCAGTTCGTCTACTTAGCATGTGTACTACTCCAATGTGAAGCAAACAATAAATAAATAGTTTATTATAAGTTCAAAGTGCTGTCCTTATAATATTACAAATTGAATTTTCCCATTTTAATCATGTGTTTAAGATTTCTGATTAAATATTTTCCATAGGATAACTGGTCATTTCTCTTTTAAATGAAAATGGATTACAAAACATGTATTAGTTTCATACCATAATCTAGTTTCGGTTTTCAAAATCAGAGTATTTTTATTAGCAGTCATACAATACAGAACAATACGCACATTTAATTTATTATTATATCATTTAACTCCTTTAATACAACACTGACTTGTAAGACAAACATAAGAGTTACTGCCAATATACAAATTATTATTCTCTGGTCAGCATGCTAGCCTTATCAGATCATGCATTACCCATAATACAATGTGTGCAGCCTCCTGGGTGTGTTAGAATCTGGAGTCTGTACTTATCTAGTCATCAAAAATTAAATGAATATAGAAAGTTGAATGGATAATAAACTGAAAACTCTGAGTAATGGGAGGAAAAAAATACTTAAATTAATACCGTTTAAAACAAGGCAATACTTCTACCGTTCTATTAGGTTTATATACTGACATAAGCAAAGGTGTTGTAGCGTACTAGTATTACAGGTCTGTCAACAGTGAGCAGGGAGTGATCAGTTAGGCATTTAAAGCCAAATGTGTAACAGATGGCACTTCAAGCATGGAATACATTCCAAGGATCATAAAATGCAGCTGGATTATTATTTGAGGTTTACAACTAGCAGGCAACAGGCAGTACTTTGACTCGCTGAACAAACAGTCACGTGACTACATGGTCAGTCTGTCTCATCTCTGTCTGCAGAGAGAACATTGCAAAAAGCAACCTGTCTGAAATGTGCTATGGTCTACAGTTTAATAAAAAAATTACAAAGCCCAGTACTGAATATGAAATGACAGCACCCAGGTGTCACTATTAATTTTCACAGAACAGTGCTCAACAAAATCAGCATGAATGTCATGCAAAGCTGGGTAATCGCTCCATATCTAATCTGTTTAACTGGAATGAATCTATTTCAATGGTAAGAAAAGAACAATAAATGTCTTACACAATTCCAGGAAGCATTCAACAACTGTATCATTGCTTTACATAAGCCTGTCCTTTTGCAAGTATGAAATAACATGCAAAGGGATTACTATAAAAACATGCAGAGGGATGAACATTGAAGTGCGAGAGCTGTAACACTGTACAAAGTAGGAGTAGAGAAAAAAATGCATGTGATCATCTCACTGGACTGATTAAGGGATACTGAGACAGTAAAGGGATGTTCCTATCCTCTGATATCAGTATATAGAACTATATATAAAGCAAATTTATGTAGGAGAATGCACAGTCACTTTGTCAAGAGACAGCAGAACTTGGCAAATATTAGGCCGTTCCTTTTTTTTTTTTTAAGCTCTGAATAATATCAATACATTGACAATTGCTGAAACCCAAAAACTAGAAAAAAATTCACCAAAATTACTTTTGGCATATAAAAAAATCTTTTTTTGGTGGGGACACCATGTGTGTGTGTGCGGGGGGGCTCCACCAAGCTTAAATATACCTACTCCAAAATCAAACAGTTGAGAAATGGAGAAAAGTGGATTATCCACTATTTCTGAAAGTAATTCTAGTGAATCATTTTTGCTTTGTGTACACAGAAATGCTGTTAAAACACTCCCACTAACTTCAGGAAAGCATTATTTTCATAGTTTTTTCCATTATATAATACAAAAAAATATGCTACATTGGGATTGTTGTCTTAGAAACAAGCAGCCAGTGGTATGTAAAATTGCATGAATATCAGGGACTCCACAATGCAGATTGGGGGTCCAAAAATGAGAGATTATAGAACCAGCAGGCAAAGGAGATTAGTATTGTTGGAAATGAAATCATCCTCAAGTCTTGGTGAATACCTTCACTAGGTGGGTGCTGGTTTTACAAAACCCCATGAAGATGATGCTGATATATAGATTGCATTTTATACTGCATACATCATGGACAGAAGTGGATTAAAAAAAATAAAGACAGCTGGATGCACAAGCCCCAAGAAAAAAAAAGTGTCCAATCATAGTGTGACCACTAGCGCCAGGACTGGAAAGAAAGGCAGTGTAGAATGCTGAAGAGATGGAAACATTCCTATAATGGGGTTAGGCCAGGTTCAGGGGGAGGATGCACCCCCCCCCCCCATTGTAGAAGTAGTGGTCCACAAAAACTGACAGGGCGAAAAGGAGCCATAAAATGATAGTGTGGACTATTGAGGATAAAAAATAAATTATGTATTGTAAATATTATGCAAGACCACCAGAATTTCCAGATAGAGGATATTCAAAATGAGTAATAGAGAAATTAGAGGAAATAAAAATATTTGCACAAGAAAAACTGGAAAGCTTCAAATACAAATTTGTGTTCATTAATACAACACATCCATGAATACATTAAGACCAAGAAACCTTGGACTGCCTGGGAAAAAAAGCAACTGAGGAAGGGTGAAAAAGAGCAAAACCTAGAGATTTTTCAAAGGTATAAAAAAGAAACATGAACGTGGATAGAGATCTGAAACGGTACAATATTTATACAAATGAGAAAGCCAAAGCATTCAATACAAAAAAGGAGCTCCAAAGATATTTTGAGAGAAAGACAGGCAAAGTCACCCTGATATGAAATATTTCACTATACAAAAAATAAGATCATAAAGGAGGAATGTGGAACAGAAGATTAGTAAAGAAATTAAACAAAAAATGCAGCCGATATAACAGTCCAAGCTTTAAGTTAACACTAAGCACTTTTACCCAATGCCATCCTGGGCTGACACTCTGAGAAAGGCGGGCAGCCGCGTTTATTTTTATTTTGTTTTATACATATTTATACACTCTGATTGTTTTTACTGGTGTTAAGAAATTAAACAAATTGAAGCTGAAGCTACAGAACACCTGCAAAGTGAAGGATTTAGTGCACAATGTGTAACCCAGGTTATGTCACAGCATGATGGAACGACGAGTCCCCAAATTAGAGAGAAACAGGTGGAGCAGGAGACATCTGAAGAAGCATTATGGACACATGGAATGAGAACGAGATTCTATGTGGTGCAATGTTTATGCAAAGGAGAAAGCAACACTTATCAATGCAAAAAAGCAGCACCAGAGGTGTTTGGAGAGAAATACTGGCAACTACATCCGGATATAGAAGTTTGCAATACAACAAATGAGGAAACAAAGATGGAAAGTAGAAAAGAGGATTAGTAATGGAAAAGTTAAAGAAATAGAAATGGAAGTTATGGATTACCTGTGAAGTGAAGGATTTCATTTAGACAATCCATTTCTGGTAACATCACATCACGATGAAACACTGTCCCCAAATTAAGGAGAAACAGGTATAATGGAAATCACCTGATCATGTGTCACATGAAGATGTTCTGGAGGCTTCATCAGGAAGCCAGTACAAAAGTTCAGCTGGCGTTACACAGCAAAGGAAAGAGCAGAAAACAGTGGCAACTCTGATGCAGTCAATGCTGTGTAGTGATTGGCTAGCGAGTTCCCATATGGAACAACAACAGGATGATGCAGGATGCAGCTGGTGAGAATATGTCACAGGAAGACGATCTAGAATTTTCTGTAGAATGCCCTCTAGAAGCAGAGAGCAAGGAAGGTGCCCTCAGTTTAGAAGAAAATGATCTTATGGAAGAGTTGCTTTATTTGAAAAAGATGGATAGACTTAAGGTCAAGGAAAGAAATAGCTTACAGAAAGTCAATAAGACCCAAATGATGAAAATCTGATGAAACAAATGAACAAAGTAATCAACACTATTGACAGAAATTCATGTGCTACAACAGAAGTAAATAGGATACATTTCAGTGTAGCTAAACTGATGAAGTCTTACCACAAAAATACTGAGCAATAAAGGAAGGGAAGAAATCAAATGCCATCATGGATGCATCAACTAGAGAAAACTATAAAGCAATTAAGTTGAAAAGTATTGGAGGGGGAACAGGTCAACAAAAATAGTTAGAAAGACAGACATGATTAAGCAATGCCCAGTATTACAACAGACCAGGTTCTATCCTAGACTACTGCAAATAATAAACTAACGATATCAGCACAAGCAGAAAAAAAACTTCGATATGGAGATAAAGAAAAAACACAAAATAAACTTCATTGATGACCCAAAAATGTTTTATAGATTAGTGGGAAACAAAGAAATAGAAATACCACCAAAAGAAGACACGTTTTGGGAAAGACCTATGAAGACCCTGTGGAACATAAATGCTGAAAGGGGGAGAAGGAAAAAAAATAAAATAGTAAGAAGTTCAAATATACAGAATATGAAATAGGATTAAGTAAACCAGAGAAACAAACAAAATTAAGCAAAGATCCTAAATGGAAAACCCCAAGCACATATGTAGTACCCAACTTCTGGCTAAAAGTATTAACATCTTTACACAAAGATTTAGAACTGAGCAAGAATGACTTACATGCACATCCCAGACAGACACCATCCTGATTAACATGAAAAACAATACTCCCCCCCACCTACCTCTCAACTGTCTAGATTTTTGAAGAAAGTCTAGATTTTTGCCTGTGTTTGGTTTCTCATGAAATTGTTTTCTGGCAAATCAATGGCAGATTACTGAGGACTTAGGTCAGAAAATAAGAGCAGATATTTGAGTTTCAGACTTCATAACCTTCAGAAAATTTATGATAATGCAAAACCTGTTTTTATACTGACTAAGTTTGTAAGAGCAACATTTAAAAAGTGTCCCTATGTTTGGGCCTTTGCCCCACCATTATGCTGCTTTGTCAAGATTTTTTGCTCCAAGAGGCGTGCTTCCTCCTCAAGAGTGAACCTGCAACCTATCCTAAGAATTTTAGGACAATAACTTGCCTTCCAACAATGTATAAATTATATCCCAGAACAGATGCAGTTTTGTTCTAAATGACTATAAACCCTGTCAGCATCATGTCAATAGAATGAAAGGGTAACAAAAGAAAATCATATGAAACCAAGGATCATAAAGGAGAACTGTGAAAAATTGGAAGAATTTAAGTATGGCACGAACAGATAAAGCATTTGAAAACATCCCAGTGTCACGGAAAAGGAGTGCTTTCAGATGTACTAGTTTCACCATATGCTAATCAATTACATTACAATGAGCATGAAACAGTGGCAAACAAATTTGCAGCCAAGCCATAATATAGGACAAATTATTAGTCCCGGGATACAAATTCATAGGGCGATATTCCAGGGTGAATCCATTACAACTGTTTTGTCTTCTTAACCCATTAAGATGTCTACTTAACAGATTAGGTCATGGTTACAATTTGGCTCCCAGAAAACAGTCAATTGTAAAAACTCAGTCTTTCTGTACATGATTTAAAACTGTGTAGTTCACCAGATGAGTAGCTGAAAGTACAACTGCAACTGGTCAAAACTTTCTTAGATTATATAAGAATGTCATTTGGTCTTGATAAACGTACAAAAGCAACATTTAAAGCAGGAAAGCTACAGGACCAAGAAAATATCAGTCTGGGACAGGAAAGTGATATAAAGGAACTTGAGCAAGTGTATACATATTTGGGAATTGATAAAGCAACAATAAAACATGAACAAAACTCAAATGAATATTTTAGAACACAAATTAATACTGAAAACATCTCGATCATCTAGAAGCAAAGTCCAAGCTATAAACCAATTTTCTCTCCCTGTTCTAACATACAGTTTTGGAGCAACTAACTGTCTCCAAAAGGTAATGGATCAGTTGGAGAGGAAAATAAAAATACTTATCAAATGATCTATAAAAATCAATGTATATCAATATAATATATTCCTAATTCACTGTCACCTGCCTTTCAGTTCCCAAGCTAAACCTCCATTGTCAGAAACTAACAGAATTTAGCATCTCTCTGTGAAAAAAGCACATCCCTCAGGTGTTTGCAGATCCTGGAAGTCATAAAACAATAAAACACATCTAAATCTCAAACCTAGTAATTACTTCTCTTTCAAGACAATACAAAAAAATAACTTCCAGCTCTAAACATTGTGCCTGCCACTGCACTAAAATGGAGAGATGACATTCTGCTTATGGCCCAGTAATTATATAAAAAAAATTAATTTCAACTATTTTCTCTGAATTTTTTTTTCAAGTTAACCTCCTGTGTTCTAGTTTCCATTAAACATATACATCTAAACAGTCACAATAGTGCAGGTACATTCCTTCCATGGTTACATTTTAGCTCAGTACTTTATACACACCTCTATAAATCATATCAATATTCACAAATGACAGAATTATTTACAAAATTCCTGATAGCCAGGCTGGCAGTGTGACAATACATTTTAAATATTAATACTTTTAGTTTGGAAAGTTGAGAGACTAAAGCTTTGTGAAATAATATACATTTTTTTCAATAAAGTCAGTCTGTAACTTTGTGTCCGATCAATTAATGAGATATAATTCACCATTTCTCACAATTATATCAAAACATCTTATGAAGCTTTACCCCCCACCCCACCCCAGCAGTTCAACTTTTTGTGTAGACCCTGTGCAATAAATATGATCAACCTAAAAGTAACGTAAGCTATGGACAGTGGACATGTTCAAATAGCATACCTCAATCCAGCTAAAGCTTCTGACTCCATACCACTTGATATAATACACAAGCTGAATGTTCTCCAAACTGACCTAATTGTAGGTAGATGGACAACAAATTGAACGAGTGAAGGAACTTATGTAGAGCAGTTGGCAGATGCACTCTCAGCAAACATGAACGTGACCCTCCTGTAAATTTGTGTTTGAACACTCCTCCTGGGTCTATCTCATTTGCTCACTCAACCGAATACAGTGAGATCATATTTTGGCTTCAGACACTCCTACCAGTCCCATCTGTTCAGCTCTATCCCAGCTGTATTCCAGTCTAGTGTCACTAGCTCATTCTACCTAATACAGAGAACATTTGTGAAGGGCAAGTCACTGAGATCCTTAATTTTGAATTATCTTCTGTTTCTTCATAGGTTGGTACTAAGCTATCAGCCCTAAGGCCTATACAAGCCTAGCCATAACAATTCCCTGGCCATTTCTTCCCTCACTATTTACTTCCGTTGACCCCTGTCTAAAAGGGCAACTGATGTAATCCCTGGGGTGAATTTCCTTTCTCCCATCCAGTCATCAAGGTTCCTTTTAAAGAGGGCCAAAGAGGCGATCTGCTTGACATGTATGGGTAATCTATTCTGGAGTCTCTGGGCCAAGAACCTATCCTTCCAGCATGTTTTGTTTATTGTGATGACAAGGTTTGGATCCCTGGAGCGTGTGGCTCTGAGGGATTGGGATTTCTTTAAGTGTAGTATGTCCAACAGCTCTAGGTTTGACATGGCCTTGTATGTTAAGCAGAGATCACCTCCGAGTAGATGATATGCAACAGAGGATAGCTGGAGTTTAAGGCGGTCAGCGTAGTGCATCTGCTTTAGGCCTGTGATTCTTTTAGTGAGGTATTTCTGCAAACTTGCCAGTTGTTGCAGATGTCTTGAGAGGTACATACCAAACAAGGCATTGTATTCTATAATGGGTCTGATGAGGGATGAGTACAGTGGGACAATGACCGCCTTTTCTCGGGATGAAAAGCCCTTAGTGATGAGGTGTGCCACATAGGATTTCCTGACTGTTGCGGCAATGTGGTTATTGAAGGTGAGACCACTGCCACCTGTGTCCGTAAGTCTCATCACACTTTCAGTGTTTAGTGTACTGCCACCTATGTGGTAATTCACAGGTACATGTTTTTTCCCAAAGGGGATAACTATACATTTTTTGGCAGTGAGCTTGAGTCCACAGCTATGGCACCAAGCACCTGTTTCTGTAAGGCCCTTTTAAAGAGTATTCCACATCATTTGGGGATTTAATAACAGCTCCCAGTTTGCAGTCATCTGCAAACATCATTAGCCAGAGTCCCTTAGTGTTGGCCTGTACTTCAGAGCAGAGAAGTAGATGCCAAACAAGAGCAGTCCCAGGACTGAACCCTGAGGTACTGTACTTGTCTGGAGCTGGATTTGGAGACTGCTACTTTTACAGCGCGAGTTCTGTCAGTAAGCCAGTTGGCAACCCATCGAGTGACGTAGGGATTAATGCCCAGCTTAGTAAGTCGACCTATGATTCCAGAGTGGGGGATGGTATCAAAGGCCTTGGCAAGGTCCAGATAGGCTATGTGAACCACCGTACCTTCATCCACGGCTCTGGAGACTGATTTGAAGAAGTCAGTCAGGTTCAGGAGACAAGATCAGCCCTTCATGAATCCAAACTGGGTGGGGTTCAGTGTTTGAAGGTTGCCAATGTCTTTGTTTATAAGTTCCATGATAATACGTTCCCTGGCCTTGCAAATCAGGCTCATCAGACTGATGGGTGGTAGTTCCCAGGTTCCAAGGTGGATCCCCCCTTGTGGAGTGGGATAACTGTAGCTGTGCGTCACTCAGTGGGCATGGACCGGTATTGAGATGGGCCATCTAGGGAGTGAGAGGGGGTTGAAGTTGGCACTGAATTGATCTGCCAGGATTATTGGCAATATCCTTGGAATCAGTATATTTAATGCCATTCTGTTGCAGCTCAGAGCAGATCTAAGCATTGCCATTTAGATTCTTGACATAGCTCTAGAATGCCTTGTGGCGGTTTTTGGAATCATTGGCAATTTTATTTTCGTAACTAGCTTTGGAGGATTTTATGAGGGATCTCAGCTTCTTACTGAGGCTGGTAAGGGAGATTTTGGCATCCTGGGATTTTCCTCTTTTCTGCAACAATTTCTTCCTTTTCTTGTAAAGTTTGTTTATGGCAGTGGACCACCAAATTGGCTTCCTTTTTTGGAGGAGAGAATCTTAGTTCTATTTGGGATGGCACGATTCATGCATGAGTGGATGTGCTCATACAGTGCCTTAGTGTAGTATTCAGTAGTCGAACTTTCAGTTCCCATTTGCATGGGTGTCATGAAGTTTATCACTTCTGACTTGAGTAGCATAAAGTTGGCTTTGGAGAAGGGGTGGGATGTGGATGTTGAGGGTGATTAGCTTATGGTCAGACCTGACCAATGAGGGGGTGACCATACGTGTGCAGCATCGATTTCCCCTGTTGGTAATGACCAGGTCAAGGACACTGGAGCCCCTGGTGGGACTATGGATTAGTTGATCCTGCTCGTTGGAATTTATGAATTTCAAGAACCGCTGGGCAAAGGTGTTGGTACATGAGTAGTTTTCCCAGTTAATGGCATGATAGAAATCATCCAGTATTAGGGTGTTTGGTTGTATCTTAAAATTTTCCAGTATGTTTAGAAAGGTGTAGTGAGAATCTTGAGGCATGGTGGGAGATATGTAGCAAGCTACAATTTGGACTGCAGTCTTACCTAGGGGTCATTGCACCTGGAGAATTTCAGATGCATTGTGTTGGGCAACTAGCCTGGTGGTGTGAATATCCTTGGTGAATATGGACACTCCTCCACCTTTAGTGTTTCGGTCCTGGTTTGGTGGCCGAAAAGTTTGGTAAGAGTTGTAGCCTGGTATTGCAGGGGTGCACTCTGGAGCCTTAAGCCAGGTCTCAGTTACTGCACAGATATCGATGTTCTCCATTTTTAGGAGTGCCTCGAGAGAGTCCTTTCTCCCTTTCCACTTTACAAAATAAAAAAAAAAACATCTAAGCTTGTTTCCTGCCTTTCCTGTAACTAGTCTAGTCTAGATGCAGATTTGCTGTATCTAGGACTGCTTGTAAGCTTCTGAGCCCCCCAAGCCTTTCTGTGTTGGAGGGAAGCCTTCTAGTTTATCAGTGGGAGTGGTAAGCACTAGGTAGCCTATCTACCACAAGATCCAGGTACAGATTCTTAGTTTTTGCACTTGAATTTGCTTATTCATGCTCAGCACTTGTTCAGAACTTGTTTTAAGCACTAAATAAGCTACAAATTACTACAGCACTCAACCTTCCTTCATATCTATAGGAAAACAGTTTTTGTACTTACTTTCCTCACTTGCTTAGAGAAAAACAACTCACTTGTCTAGAGGAAAGGAGTTTTTCATTCTGGCATGTCCAAGGGTCAGCTCCCAGTGTTCTCTCCTGTCGATCTGATTAATTTGGGCATCTTGGGGCAACGTAGCAATTGTCTCATGTACACAAACAACCATCTCCTCCTACCACCTAACACCACAACCTGTGAAAGATGCACTTATCTAGCCAAACTGGAGGTAAAGCTCTCTCCAACAAATACTGAACTTGACAGTCAAGAGGAGAAGGTAAACACTTGCACCACATCACATTGTCCTACTAAACCTACACCACCAAAATCCATGCATAGAAACACAAAAACATTAATGGAGGCTCTCAATAATATTCTGCTCAAGCAACAGAGACCACCAAAGCAGAAACAAAAGCAACCTCCACCCCCCAACACAACCCAAATGACACAGCCCACAAACTCAGTGTGCTATTAAACCACAGTCCATAAGGCAAAACAACGTACCCAACACATTAGTCATAGATGAATTTATAGTCAGGCACACTGATGTCCCTCTCACCAGGCTAAACAAGGAGAAGGTTACCGTCAGCTGCGTGTTGGGTACCAGGATCCACCACATAACCCACGCACTCGGGTCACTCCGCAAGTACAAATATGACACTCATTGCCCATGTTGGTGTGAATGACCTGAGACATACCTCCCTGGACTACATGAAGAGAGACATATCAGAGCTCTCCGATCTTGTAGCCCAGATAGGTATGACCCTAGCCCAGAGTAGCATCCTGCTATCACCCAGAATGATACCGCAGTACAAGGACAAAATGATTGGACTTCAACAATTAGCCAAGCTTCTGGTGTCATTTTAAGGGGATCCAGCATCTCTCTGCCTGGGACAACATGGTCAACAGACCACAATGCTTTGCCAGAGATGGCCTGCACCTATCGCCTCTAGGATTCATGATACTGGCTAAGGGTCTTGCTGCCCCCACAATGCCTTTTTTAGGCAATGTTCAAATGACAAATTCACCACCGAAACAGGAACAGGCAAGCAAAAACTGAGGGTAATGCTACTTAATGCTAGAAGTCTAAATCTCAAAATGCACTCACTCGAGGCACTCCTTAAAATGGAGAACATTGATATCTGTGCAGTGACTGAGACCTGGTTCAAGGTTCTAGAGAGCACCCCTGCATTACCAGGCTATAACTCATACCACACTTTTCAGCCATCTAACCTGGACCAGAACACTAAAGGCAGAGGTGTGTCCATATTCATTAAGGATATCCACACCTCCAGGCTAGTTACGTTTCTCACCCATCTTTATTACACATTATTCAAACTCATTACTGTATTCAATATCCCTTTTGGGATGCATCTTACTAGGCATATCTAGTAATTGAAAAGACTGCAAAGGTTTGTAACTAAAAATAACAGTAGCTCGAACAGAACCCCAAGAAGTGACTACCAAAGTCAAAATCTGTTATACGAATCCACACCAAAGTCCGAAAAACACAGGTTTATTGCAACTAACATAAACCACACAGGTTACACAGGTTGAGCGCTTTCATCCACACTAAGGCAGATTTCATCAGAACCAATTAGCATAGTAAGCTAGGTGTGATTATAAAGCTAATTTAGCGCCAAAAATCAATTAACTTCCTATGTATAAATCACTCACATTATACAAAAAAATATAAATATAAAAATAAATATACATTACAAATGAATGTTGCCTATCATACATTATTAGAAAATGTTTTCCTAAAAACATAAGTATGAATATAAATGTCCTATACACATATAGACTTAATTAATAATCCATATAGTTACAATACAAATATATGGATAAAATCATAAAAATATGTGCATAAAAATATATACAAATATACTGTAAATATATATAAATTGTCATGTTTTTGTCATACTTTTAACAAATGCTAACCCCTTTCCAAAAGCAGATAGGGTTTGATACTAATGCTTTCATTCAAACCCGGCCAAGAAGTGGCATCACATAAAATCTGCCACTTAGTTTCTAAACACGACAAACCAATCTTCCAGTTACCCCCATGTGCATTAACCTCAATTTGATCAATAATTTTGAAGGTAAAACTATGTTCTAGGCCCTTTTCACTAATGTGTTTGCTTAATGCATTTTTTGGGTCACCTTTATTGATTTTATATATATGTTAGGTATATCGTGTCTTAAGCTTCCGTTCCGTCTTACCAATATAGTAAGGCAACAGGAACAAGCTAAATACACCACCATGGAATTGCAATTTCCTTTCTTACCATGGCATACAGTTTTGTAATTTTCCAGTTTAGTAATCCTGTTGCTGTTTATCTATTGACAATATTTACATCTTCCACACTTACTAGTGTGTTGATCATCCTATCGTGTTTATTGATTTCTCACCTTCAATAATTCTCTTTAAATTTTCTGAGGTTTTAAATACACAGACAGGGTGTCTCCCTAATGTTTTGGAAGTATTGTCATTGCTTGAAAATACATCCCAATGTCTCCTTAGAATTTCCTTAACTAAGTTAGAATATGGGCTAAACATTATCACACACACGTTCCTCCTAGGACTTGAGGTCTCCCTGAAGGTATCACCAACAAAGTTACTCCCTAACAAGGGATTATACCTATTGCCCATGATCCAATCACATATCTGGTAACGTCCTCCACCAAAGTAGCTGGGTATCCCCTAGCCAAAAACATCCCTGCTACTATATCCATTTGATCTTCCATGTCTTGTGGAGCACATCCTTGCTACTCTAATGCATTGCGCCTTAAGGACATTTTTAAAAATATGGAGGCGATTACTACCAAACTGTAAGTAATCGTTGGAAGGTTGTTTTCCTATAAATTTTGACTTGAATCCCTCATCAGAATTACTTATGTAGGTGTCCAAATCGAATTCGTGCTTCTCCATTTTCATGAATCTTAAAAGTCCGTTGTACCATTTAAATAGGAAATAAAACAGGAATATCCTCTCAGGACCTTTCCAGGTAATAAATAGGTCATCTAGGAACCGTGTGTAGAGTGCAATATGTTTAGAATATTGGCTAGATAATACAAATAGTTCTTCCCACTCAAGCATGACAAGGTTTTGAAAATGGGAGCACATGATGCTCCCATGGCTACTCCCCTTGTTTGTTTAAAGTACTCGCCCTCAAACTGAATGTAGTTGTTTGTGAGAACCAAACCCATCATGCTGAGTGTCAAACAAATTTTGTCCCATGTTAAATTGGAATGTTTCCTCAAACTGCTTTCAAAGTATTCAAGTCCAGTAGTGTAAGGAATACATGAAAACAAGTCCTGAACGTCAGTAGTCAGGAATATCAAATCAGAGGACCATATGTCATGTTTTAACTTGCCCAAAAAATGCCAAGAGTCTTTAGTTAGATGTGAAACGTTGGAATAAACATGTTTACACCAGTGGTCAATAGCTACCCCTATGTTGAATGTTTTTGATTTTGATCCTGATATGATGGGTCTAAAGGGGGGGTGGTTGATGTTTTTATGTATTTTGGGTATACCGACTATTTTAGCCATCACAGGGTACTCAGTTCTTATAAATTCATATTCCTCATTCAACATAGGGGTAGCTATTGACCACTGGTGTAAACATGTTTATTCCAACGTTTCACATCTAACTAAAGACTCTTGGCATTTTTTGGGCAAGTTAAAACATGACATATGGTCCTCAGATTTGATATTCCTGACTATTGACGTTCAGGACTTGTTTTCATGTATTCCTTACACTACTGGACTTGAATACTTTGAAAGCAGTTTGAGGAAACATTCCAATTTAACATGGGACAAAATTTGTTTGACACTCAGCATGATGGGTTTGGTTCTCACAAACAACTACATTCAGTTTGAGGGCGAGTACTTTAAACAAACAAGGGGAGTAGCCATGGGAGCATCATGTGCTCCCATTTTCGCAAACCTTGTCATGCTTGAGTGGGAAGAACTATTTGTATTATCTAGCCAATATTCTAAACATATTGCACTCTACACACGGTTCCTAGATGACCTATTTATTATCTGGAAAGGTCCTGGAGAGGATATTCCCTGTTTTATTTCCTATTTAAATGGTACAACGGACTTTTTAAGATTCACGTACAAAATGGAGAAGCACGGAATTCCGTATTTGGACACCTACATAAGTAATTCTGATGAGGGATTCAAGTCAAAAATTTATAGGAAAACAACCTTCTCCAACGATTACTTACAGTTTGGTAGTAATCATCCTCCATATATTTTTAAAAATGTCCTTAAGGGGCAATGCATTAGAGTAGCAAGGATGTGCTCCACAAGACAAGACATGGAAGATCAAATGGATATAGTAGCAGGGATGTTTTTGGCTAGGGGATACCCAGCTACTTTGGTGGAGGACGTTACCAGATATGTGATTGGATCATGGGGCAATAGGTATAATCCCTTGTTAGGGAGTAACTTTGTTGGTGATACCTTCAGGGAGACCTCAAGTCCTAGGAGGAACGTGTGTGTGATAATGTTTAGCCCATATTCTAACTTAGTTAAGGAAATTCTAAGGAGACATTGGGATGTATTTTCAAGCAATGACAATACTTCCAAAACATTAGGGAGACACCCTGTCTGTGTATTTAAAACCTCAGAAAATTTAAAGAGAATTATTGAAGGTGGGAAATCGAATAAACACGACAGGGATGATCAACACACTAGTAAGTGTGGAAGATGTAAATATTGTCAATATATAAACAGCAACAGGATTACTAAACTGGAAAATTACAATAAAACTGTATGCCATGGTAAGAAAGGAAATTGCACCATGCGGTGGTGTATTTAGCTTCTTGTTCCTGTTGCCCGGCTTACTACATTGGTAAGACGGAACGGAAGCTTAAGACACGCATATACGAACATATATATAAAATCAATAAAGGTGACCCAAAAAATGCATTAAGCAAACACATTAGTGAAAAGGGCTTAGAACATAGTTTTACCTTCAAAATTATTGATCAAATTGAGGTTAATGCACATGGGGGTAACTGGATGATTGGTTTGTCGTGTTTAGAAACTAAGTGGCAGATTTTATGTGATGCCACTTCTTGGCCGGGTTTGAATGAAAGCATTAGTATCAAACCCTATTTGCTTTTGGAAAGGGGTTAGCAATTGTTAAAAGTATGACAAAAACATGATAATTTATATATATATATATATATATTTTTTATAGTATATTTGTATATTTTTATGCACATGTTTTTATGATTTTATCCATATATTTGTATTGTAACTATATGGATTATTAATTAAGTGTATATGTGTATAGGATATTTATATTCATACTTATGTTTTTAGGAAAACATTTTCTAATAATGTATGATAGGCAACATTCATTTGTAATGTATATTTATTTTTATATTTATATTTTTTTGTATAATGTGAGTGATTTATACATAGGAAGTTAATTGATTTTTGGCGCTAAATTAGCTTTATAATCACACCTAGCTTACTATGCTAATTGGTTCTGATGAAATCTGCCTTAGTGTGGATGAAAGCGCTCAACCTGTGTAACCTGTGTGGTTTATGTTCGTTGCAATAAACCTGTGTTTTTCGGACTTTGGTGTGGATTCGTATAACAGATTTTGACTTTGGTAGTCACTTCTTGGGGTTCTGTTCGAGCTACTGTGGTCTGGGTGGCTGTTTTTTGTTGGTTGTCATACTAACTTCAGTTCAACAGTTGTAACTAAAAATAGCTCAGGCTTAAAATGCACGAGATACCAGGAGAAGCTGGAAGCACTCACTGCCCCTTCATTCAGTGACCTACTGACACTCAGGCCATTAGGTTCATAGGTTCATAGGTTCATACTAGGCTATCTGCCCAAGGGCATTTATAAGCCTAGCCCATAGTTTTGTGGCTTACGCCACCCCTTTAGTTTGGAGAAACTATGCCCATTATTTTGCTGTGCCTCTGTCGAGCAGTGACACTGAGGTAACCCCTGGGGTGTATCTGCGATCTCCCATCCATTGGTCAAGATTCCTCTTGAACAAGGCCAGCGAGGTGCTCTGCCTCACAAACTGGGATTTTGTTCCACAGCATAGGGAGTCTTTGGGTGATGAATCTATCCCTCCAGCACGTCCTATTAATAACCGTGTCGAGGTTTAAGTCTCCCGCCCTTGTGGCTCTGAGGGATCTAGATTTTTTGAGATGAAGCATGTTCATCAAATCTGGGTTTGACATGGCCTTGTATGTCAGGCATAGGTCACCTCTGAGCAAGCGGTAAGCAACTGAATATAACTGAAGTTCTTTCAGTCGGGCAGCATAAGACAGATTTTTGAGACCCTTTATCCTTTTGGTGAGGAATTTTTGTGGCCTCTCCAGCTGCTGCAAGTGTCGGGTCAGATACATTCCGAATGGGGCATTGTTCTGATGAGTGATGAGTATAGGGAGACTATGACTTCCCTTGATCTAGATGTGAATCCCTTCATGATAAGGTGGGCAATGTAGAAGGTCTTCCTAACTACTTTAGCAATATGTGTCGAATGAAAGGCTACTGTCAACCTGGGTTCCCAGGTCCCAAGTAACTTCTTCTGTGTTCAGGGGATTGCCACCTATATGGTAGCTAGGGGTAACCTTATTTTTCCCGAAGGGTATGACTATGCATTTCTTGGCATTTAACTTTAGGCCGTGGCTCTGGCACCAGTTATCCGTTTCTGTGAGACCCTTCTGAAGGATATCTGTGTCGGATGTGTTTTCAACTACGGCGCCCAGTTTGCAGTCATCTGCAAACTTTGTCAGCCATAACCCTCCTGTGTTTGCTTGTACTTCAGAAAAGTAGATGCCAAACAAGAGTGGGCCCAGGACTGAGCCCTGTGGGACACCACTTGTGACAGGCTTTGAGTCTGACATGGCGCCAGCAACTCTGACCCTGTGGGTTCTGTCACTCAGCCAGTTTGCAACCCATCTTGTAATGTATGGGTTTACATTTAAGTTGATGAGTTTTTCAATGAGGTTTTTCAGTGAGGTATTGTATCAAAAGCCTTCGCCAGGTCTAGGTAGGCTGTATGGACTGCCTTTCCCTCGTCAATGGCCTTGGTGACTGTTTCGAAAAGTCAACCAAGTTTAGAAGCCTTGATCTGCCTTTGACAAAGCCAAACTGGGTTGGATCCAAAGTCTGCAAGTTCCCTATGTCTTTATTTATGAGATCCATTATGATCCTCTCCATGGCTTTGCAGATAAGGCTTGTCAAGCTAATGGGACGGTAATTTCCAGGGTCGGTGGAGGCACCGCCTTTGTGGAGTGGGACCACAGTGGCTGCGCCACTCCTGGAGTACGTATCCGGAGGTGAGACTAAGATTAAACAGCTGTCCTAACTGTGGGTTTAATTCCTCGTTGAGTTCATGGAGCACACAGCCGGGGACACCATCAGGTCCCATGGATGCGGTGTTCTTTGCCTTGGAGAGAGCAATTCTCACCTGGGCGTTAGAGATGTTTGGGGGGCTACAATCATTTGGTATAGATATCTCTCCTTTAGGGGGTGGAGGGGGGGGGGCAAGTTTGCACTGAACCTTTCAGCCAGTATGTTGGCAATGTCTGTAGGATCAGTAATCTTCACATCATTTTGAACTAATTCTGAGCATATCTGGGAGTTTCCTCCTAGGTTTCTGACATAGCTAAAGAATGCCTTATGGTTGTCTTTAGAGTCCTTAGCTATTTTCTTCTCAAAATTAGCTTTGGATGATTTTATGAGAGCTCTTAGCTTTTTACTTATAGTGATCAGCGGTGTCTTACCTTTTAAGGATTTTGCCCTATCTTGTAGTAGCTTTCTCCTTTTGTTGTAGAGTTTGTTTATGGCTGGGGTCCACCAGACTGGACGCTTGCCTTTGGTACAAAGAGTCTTTGTTTTGCTTGGGATTGCCTGATCCATGCAGCCCTGCAGGTGCTGGTAGAAGGCATTTGTAAGTGATTCAGCGGTTTGAGTAATGTTAACCGCCGGCTCAGGGGCCTTAAAGGAGACCACACTAGTCTTTAGAAGTGTGAAGTCGGCTTCGAGAAGTTCTTTACTGTGGTCTTTTTCATTTCGGTGGGGGGATGAGGACCTCCAGCGAGATTAGTTTGTGATCAGATCTCACCAGTGAGGGGTATACTTCGGCGTTGAACATTGTGCTCCCATGTTCGTGATGATGAGATCAAGTATGTTTTCTCCTCTTGTGGGGATGGTGACTAGTTGTTCCATGGCATTTGAGTTTATGAATTCCAGGAACTTTTGGGCTAGAGTGTTTGGGCTTGAGTAGTGTTCCCAGTCTATATTAGGGTAGTGGAAGTCACCTAGTATGATGGTGTTGGAGATACATTTATCCCTCCAGTGTTTTCAGGAAGGCCATATGAGGTTCCTGAGTTTGCGAGGGTGGCCTGTAACATGCTACAAATTGCAGAGCAGTCTTGCCTATGGTTAATTGCACCTGGATGGTTTCCGATGCATCGTGCGATGCCACCAATCTTGAGGTGTGGGTGTCCTTGATGAATATGGATACCCCTCCTCCTTTCTTGGTATTGTCCAGGTTTTGGGGTCAGAACGCATGATATGAGGTAAAACCTGATAGTGCTGGGGTGCTCTCAGGAGCCTTGAACCAGGTTTCTGTCACAGCACAGACATCAATGTTCTCCATACTTAGAAGGGCCTCGAGTGCGTGCATCTTGAGGTTGAGACTTCTGGCATTGAGCAGCATTACCCTTAGTTTTTTTTCTTTGTTTTGTTCTAGGGTGGTAGGTTTAGAATTTGAGCCTTGCCTAAAAAAGGCACTATGGGGGTGGCAAGAGCCTTTGCCAAAGTCCGGAATCCCAGGGGTGACAAGTGCAAGCCGTCCCTTGCGAAGCAGCGTGGCTTGTCCAGCATGTCATCCCAGACAGACAGACATTGGATCCCCTTTGAATGACACCAGAGTTTAAGCCAATTGTTAAAGCTGATCATCTTATCTCTGTATTGTGGCATCATTCTTGGTGAAGGTAGGATACTGCTCAAGGTCAGGGTCATACCTGCTTGGGCTACATAATCAGAGAGCTCCTCTATGTCTCTTTTCATGAAGTCCAAGGAGGTACGTCTCAGGTCGTTAACACCAGCGTGGACAATGATTGAGTCATACTTGTACCTGCTGTTGAGAGACCTGAGTGCATGCGTTATGTTGCGGATTCTAGCACCCGACAGACAGCTTACTGTGACCTTCTCCTTACTCAGTCTGGTGAGCGGGACGTCAGTGTGTCTGACTATGGAGTCACCAATGACTAGTGTGTCTGGCATTGTGTTTGGCCTTAAGGGCTGTGACTGCTTGACACTCTGACTGTGTGGTCTATGTGTTGCAGGTGTTGTGTTCTGAGGTGGTAGTTGTTTGGGTGTCTGCTTTGGTGGCCTCTGCTGTTTTGGTAGATTTTGATCAGAGCCTCCGAGTATGTCTTTGTGTGTTTATGTGTATGATTTGAGGTTGTGATGGTATTATGTGAGACTGGGTCTATAGTGTGTGTGGTTACCTTCTCCTCCTGTCTGGTCATGCCAGTCCTATGTTGAGAGAGCTCAGCCTCCAGTTTGGCCATATAGTTGCATCTCTCGCATGTATTTGTGTTTTGTGGGAGGAGGAGAGGGTTGTCTGTGTACATGAGGCAATTGTAACATTGCCTCAATATTCCCAGGTTCACCAGCTGGGCAGGAGAGGACATTAGCAATTGATCCCTCGACATGCTAGAAGGAATAGACAGAAAAACTTAAGAAAAGGTTCTGGGGATGTGGGTGACCGAGAAATGGGGTTTGCTTTTGGGGTACTTTCTATAACAAGAGTGCTGTATCGAGGTGATAAGTACTGTAGGAGCAAGTGCTTCGCTATACAGATAGAGAATAGTCTACTTGGGAGTCAAGTAGAGATAATTTATAGTTGTAGGATACACTAAATAGGACAGTAGTATACTTTGAGGAAGGTAGTTTTAAGGGAAAATTTGAAGAGTGGACTTTAGGTAGCCCTAATAGTTTAAATCTGATTAACCGGCGCTGCCCTAGTGTGCAACGGTAGCAGCTCCGCGCTAATGCGTGCTTTATAGCAGGGGGCTGGAAAAAACAGGAAATGACCCAAAATGGCCGACGAATTACTAGTTAGGCATCCAGTAGTCCAAGACCTCTTGTATACCCACAAATCAAACAGATGAACACTACAAAAATGTACCTAATCTTGCTTCAGCGAATTAACACACACACTAGAGAGATGTGCCATGCAACACTTAGCCCTTTTGTGGAACAACCTTCTATTCCAAATTAACCAATGCAACACACGTTCGTCCTTCAAAATTAAGTTGGACAACTGGATGGATATCCACAAATATACCAGTCATATGACTGTCCTGGTGGCACTTGGGTAGTAGCAAGGCATAAATGGTCACTGAGATTAGTTACCTTGTATATTCTATGATTAAATAATTGTCAGCTTTATAGGTGACCAAACAAATTAGGAGTCAAAATTGGGGAAAGTTGAGAAGTAAACAACTGGATGCTGTCGCTTCCATTTTTTACCTACCTAAAATGGCAAAAGCTCTCAAAGATTTCACTGAAATTATTAGCAGTACTATACGAGTCAACACACTTCCATCATTAATCTGGGGCTTCATTTCACTCTTTCTTTTAACTTGTATAGGTACAGGATCATACAAGTATGCATACACCTCTTAAAGTGTCAGCTTAATCAACTTATTTCAGATAATGAAATAAATATTCCAATGGGAACTTCTTACAAAAAGAATTAGGAGTGTAAGATGAATACTGCATTTGTGATCACCTGGACTTCAGGATACTTGAATGCCTTTAACTTTTGTTCCACGATCTTTGGAGTTGCTTCAGTCCCATAATTATGTGGGAAAGGAGTAACAATTTACTTATGTGAACTGTATACAGCGAGTCTTCATTATGGTTACTTCACTACATGGTATTTAATTGGTTTAGACTCAAGAGACCTACGTTGCCTGATTTTGTGATGGATTTCACTAATTGATGACCATGTGTTTGGTATGAGTAGAATGTAAAGCAATTTTTATTTTTTTGTAGAAAATGTTTACTTAGTTCAAGCTAGTGAAATTGCTGTTGGGCTATACAGAGATGGATTATTAGGTAGTTCATAGCAAATTGCAACATCTTCCAAGTTTGTTGAGTAGGGACTTTTGGATCTTCATTAAAATATGGGTAGCATACAGTAGTCATGGGATTAACAGAAAGTAGGTAGTCTGTTGCTAATATTATGATGTTAGGTAAAGTTGGATTCTCTAAAGCTTGCCCAGTTTTTGGTTGGTTATGCTCTCTGACTAGTTATTTAATGGTCCAATCTTGTCAAAGATCTATCAAACAGAACTCTGTTAAAATACCATTTTTTCCAGATTTTGTTTTCTGAAATATATTTTCTGTTATCTAATTTCCACAACAAAACATTTTATATTTTAATGCATTATACTCTACCACCTTTGGCTAGATACTTCTTAGTCAGTATCAGTATCACTTATGGCCTATCTTCAGGGAAGGCCCAAAGTCTAACTTGGTCAAGAAGGTACACACAAATAAGTATGACATACATATAGATAATAGGCTGCCTTTTATTTTTTTTCACTGGTGCCAAAAAATCGTGTGTGTAGGAACCTCATCTGCCAAAATCAGATCCTCTGCATCCTGCTTATTGTCTCGCATACTATCTTACTAGCTAAAAATGATACAGACTGATAACATCCAGACTACAGCACAGGCAAGCAAAGTTTGTTTACAAGGCCAGGCACCTGACACAGACGGCCAGGGAAGAGGGGAGTGAGTTTGCTAATCCAACTTGAGGTTAGCAGCTGTAGGTTGCCACTTAATTGGAGGACACCAAGTAGGAGTACAAGGGTTGTACCCATGACACTTGAACAGCCTTTGCAAATATGCCCATTCAGTAGATTCAGAGATGGCCAGGATCCCCAGACTAGATATATACTTATCCAGAAGCACATTCCTTGTAGGAATTAGAACTCAGGTTGGCTCAAAGGGCAACCGCAAGGAAGAGGTATGCCATTACATAGAATCACCATACTAATCTAGTCCCAGTCTCCCTACTCTCATAGTTGGGAACGTATGGATCATTCCACAGGACCAGCATACTGACTTAGTCCCCCGACTCCCTACAGTTGGAAATGTATGGACCAATTCTGGTTGCTCTAGACTTATGGTCCCCCTAAGGCTATCACCTAGTCTGGGGATCCTGGCCATCTCTGAATCTACTGAAGAGGCTGAGAAGGTGCAGGTACACATGACAATGGGCTGATACCCTGGAGGACAAACTCTCTTACATACTCCACAACTCTTCCTGCTTCCCCTACTGATCATTCTAGCCTGCCTATTTCCCACCTTTTTAAAAAAATACATTTAACCAGAAAAACCCACTGTACACAAAAGTTCCTTTTCAGGGGTGACCCATGAGCATTGTCTGGTTCAGTGACTTTCTCAAAGTTACACAGAAGGCAAATGGAAGTGGAAGGAATCAAACTCTCTACCTGTTGTTTAAACAAAGCAGATCATTTACAGTTCAGAGTAACTCTGTGCTTCTTCGGTAGACAGACACACCTTCCATTTTTTTTCCATTGCAAATAACGTTTCACTCTTTCCACTTCTTTCAGTTCCTTCCAGCCACTCTGTTATGCAAGTTTTCCTCATCCCTTCCCAACTGCTCCTCTCTGAATCACTATGCAGCAGCTATCTATACTGAGCTCCTAAACCAAAACTCAGTCCTCATTCTCCATAGACTCCTTAAGCCATATTGTTACTCCCCAGTTCTGATTAGATCAACCAACAGAACTGCCTCATTTGAAGATCCTCCTTTTGTCCCATCCTTTCCTCAAAACACTTTCAATCTCTTCATTCAAATTTCTCCATTTGCTAATGTCTCGCATACCCTTGCCATTTGCCCTCCCACCTCGTTCCTCTTTTCTCCCCGGTCTTTTAATTACACCTTCATACGTACCCCTGTGCAGTTTTAACTCTGGCATATCTCCCCCTTTATCTCTTTGCTCATCTCCCCTGTAAAGCTCTGTAGCCAGTTCTCTCACTTCTCCCAGGCTTTTGGCTTGTATCTTCTGATGCCCATGACTGAATGCAGCTAGAATTATCTACCTAGCTATCGACCAGTGTCAGTCTGTCCAGCTGCCATACATACTTCCTTTTTTAAACCTTTACCGCTTTTCTTTTCCAATCCTTCTGCTAGCAATCATCACCACACATACCCTTCTAGGAACCAACATCGCTGTTAGGTATTTTTCTGTACATAACGTTACCAGTCTTTTCCTCTTCGCATATACAGTGCAATGAAAAAGCATTTGTCCCCTTCCCGATTTATTTTTTTGCATGTTTGTCGCACTTAAATGTTTCAGACCATCACACAAATTTAAATAGACAAATAGAGGAAGACAACCCAAGTAAACACAAAATGCAGTTTTTAAGTGATGATTTTATTTATTAATGGAAAAAAACTATCCAAACCTACATTGGCCCTATGTGAAAAAGTAATTGCCCCCCCCCCTTTGTTAAATCATGAAGTAACTGTGGTTAATCACAGTTTTGGGAAAGCGGAGTTAATTTCACTAGCCACATCCAGGCCTGATTACTGCCAGACCTGTTGAATCAAGAGATCACTTAAATAAAACCTGACAAAGTGAAGTAGGCCAAAAGATCCCAAAAAGGTAGACATCATGCAGTGATCTAAAGAAATTCATGCCGCGATCTAAAGAAATTCCGGAACAGATGAGAAACAAAGTAACTGACATCTATCAGTCTGGAAAAGGTTACAAAGCCATTTCTAAAGCTTTGGGACTCCAGCGAACCATGGTGAGAGCAATTATCCACTAACAAAGAAAACATGAAAACAGTGGTGAACCTTCCCAAGAGTGGCTGGCCTACAAAAATTACCCCAAGAGCTCAGTGGCAACTTATCCAAGAGGTCACAAAAGAACCCAGAACATCTAAAGAACTGCATACCTCACTCGCCTCAGTTAAGGTCAGTGTTCATAACTCAACCATTAGAAAGAGACTGGGCAAAAATGGCATGCATGGCAGAGTTCCAAGGTGAAAACCACTGCTGACGAAAAAGAACATAAAAGCTACACTCACTTTTGCCAAAAAACATCTTGATGATCCCAAAGACTTTTGGGAAAACATTCTGTGGACTGACTAAACAAAAGTTGCACTTTTTGGGAGGTGTGCATCCCATTACATCTGGTGTAAAAGTAACGCAGCATTTCAGAAAAAGAACATCATGCCAACAGTCAAACATGGTGGTGGGAGTGTGATGGTCTGGGGCTGCTTTGCTGCTTCTGGACCTGGATGACTTGCTGCGATTGCTACAACCATGAATTCTGCTCTCTACTAAAAAATCCTGAAGGAATGTCTGGCCATCAGTTCGTGACCTCAAGCTGAAGCGCACTTGGGTTCTGCAGCAGGGCAATGATCCAGAACACACAACCACTGAATGGTTTAAAAAAAAAACCAAAATGAAGCTTTGGAGTGGCCTAGTCAAAGTCCGGACTTGAATCCAATTGAGATGCTGTGGCATGACCTTTATAAGGCAGTTCATGCTTGGAAACCCTCCAATATGGCTGAATTAAAACAAGTCTGCAAAGAAAATGGGCAAAAATTCTTCAACAGAGATGTGAAAGACTCATTGCCAGTTATTGCAAATGCTTGATTGTATTTGTTGCTGCTAAGGGTAGCACAACCAGTTATTAGGTTTAGGGGGCAACTACTTTATCATATAGGGCCATGTAGGTTTGGATAGTATTTTTTTCCTTAATAAAATCATCACAAACTGTAGTTTTTGTATACTTGGGTTATATTTGTCTAATATTTACATTTGTTTGATGATCTGAAGAAAAGGGTGCAAATACGTTTTCATTGCACTGCAAATATTTTCTTTGGTTCCTATTTTTCTACATCCATACACATCCCTGCACTTGTTACCAGAATACTTCACACCTCTGACTTAACTGCACTCTCTGAGTGCTGAGTAGCTCCAGTCAATTTACCACTGGTTATGCCAGGTCTTTCTGAATAATTATCTTACCACCTTCTGCCTACTTCAGCGACTCTGTTTTGGTCCTTGAGCTGACCATATTCTCCTCAGTCTTTCCTCTTTCCAACTTTTTGTTTTCTGTGGTTTGCAAGTGTTTCAGCATAACCATCCACTTCGCCATTTATGGCTCCTTCCTCTCCCCAGGTTTCCATGCCATCCACTGCTACTAGTTCCTCATTCTGTTTAGTATCCTTGAGGTGAAACCTTCTTTTCCATATTCTCAGCAGTCTTTCCTCATTTTCCAGTGGCTCATTTTTCAAGTGATGCGACCCCTTGGACCAGTTATTCAGTTTTCCACTCCACTAAGTCTCCTTTCTTCTATTACTACTGCTTGACAAAATATACTAGGTGAGTGAGCATTCTACCTTACATTCAAGGCAAACCTCTCAGCCTCTTCTACATTAATAATTCAAGAAATGTGAAATAATCCAGCATTAATGGTGCCAAGTGTACGATTCACAAAGAAAAGTCTTTTCAGTTAGTAACCATTGTACTTAGGAAGGCTTTTACATTTATAAATTTATTATCCTGTTCAAGGACATAGAATTGATCTTAGCAAGTGAAAGGTACAAGATTCAGAAGCAGTCCTACATGGATGAAATTCATTTACAGGATCGCACACACAGACACACACAGACACACACAGACACACACAGACACACACAGACACACACAGACACACACAGACACACACAGACACACACAGACACACACAGACACACACAGACACACACAGACACACACAGACACACTTTTGTCCATTTTTAAAAGACAACTCACTTACAAGCATGTCTTTTCTCCAATGACTGAGGGGTTATTCAGGATCCATACAAAGGGCACCCAAGGAAGAACCTAACCTGGCCAGCCAGGTATGTTGAAGTACCAGTGGTAACCATGGTACAGTTTCAGGCTAGTCCTTCAGATACAAAATATATTGTATAGTTATATATATATTTTTTTTAATCTAATGTTACATGTCTGCAGGTTCTAGTCTGCAGCCATCTTACTGTGTCTTTCACAGAACCCATTACTTGTCACAGTAGAAATGTACAGACTATCTAACCAACATCCTTATTTGCACCTTGTTGGTGCAGAACTCCTAACAGCATGTCTAAGCCTCATGAAGGAATGGTGACTCCTACTTGCCAAAACATATTAATCAACTACAGGGGCAAAGCAACTTGGGAAAAGGGGGAATCTAATTGCAGTGGCCATCCACAGAGAAGAACATTTTACTATTCAGAATTTTTTTTTGTCAATTAACCTCTTATAATGTTCTTGTATTAAGATTACAAATCAAAATGTCACAGCTGCAATGTGCGAATGTGTAATCCTGAAAGCAAGTTTTCAACATTTGAAATGAGCGGAAAAAAAAATCTTGAAGTCACACCAGCGAATGCACACTAGCATTTGCTGCTGTGGATTCGACATTTTGAATGGAGATCGCACTATAGTGGGGACCAAGAAATATACCCCTTCCCTCACTGTTGTGCGATCTCTGAGTTTGTATCTATAAGTAGCAGGGGGCGTGGGGATTGCATGACACCAGATGTGGCGGTATGTTCGAAAAATGTCAACAATTCAATTTCTAATTGTTGACATTTTTTCATTATTTTTAATCTGTCACTATTGTCACTTACATACTCGAAAAACATTGTTGAAAGTACTCAACATTTTCAAAAATATGATAGTAAAGCCTTGTATTATGCTTTCCTCACTGCTACACTTGGATTTCATATCGTGCATTGTTTCCAGAAATCAAAAGGCATCTTCGTGCGTTCCTAGTAGCTGCTACAGACCAGTAGTTTTTTTCTTTAATCCCTTTGCATCATGCTTGATATTTTATTAATTTTACTCAAACATCTTTCAGCTACGTTTCCACCTTTATTACCCTTTCAGCCACGTTTCCACCTTTATTACCCTTTCAGCCACGTTTCCACCTTTATTACACTTTCAGCCACGTTTCCACCTTTATTACACTTTCAGCCACGTTTCCACCTTTATTACCCTTTCTTCTCAGTTTACTTCATTTCTTGCGATAGCTTTCCCTTTACAATTCAGCATTCTTAATATTTTATAGGTCTTAGTTTAAACTGCCATTTAATAGGGCCACATAAACATCAGCTTCCCCAGGATAGATCACACTTTACTCTGTTGCATTTGAAATGAAGGGAAAGTAAAGCCTTTCATCATTATGTCATCTGCCAAAAATAACTATGTTTGGGTTCAAAACAAAGCATCAAATTCAAAATGAATGCATGAATGACAAGTGAAGCCAAACTTCCTTTACTAGAAGTACAATATACGTCGCATTTTAAAATATTAAACATCTTAAAAAGAGAAACTCTTATCTTCATTTATTAAGGCACACCGACCACTTGTAATAGTACTACAATAGCACAGTTTCATAACCTTTGTGATAAAAAGACACCATCCCCAAGTGTGCCCCACTTTGGAGTCGAGATAATTAATCAGTGTGTGGGCTGTAGGGGGAAATTGTCCCCCACCCTCCTTGCACTGTGATATTGAATATGTTGTGACATGTATGCCGATATAGAGCAGATGAGATGAGGTTAGCTTTAAGTAAAATGCTTTGTTGCTTGACAAAACAGAGCAGCCTGCATCATTTCAGTAAACTGCAATGCATTAGGATTCCATAAGTTCTATTTTATTCAGTGATTTATTTAATCAATTGCAGAGCCGTTAAGCACTAGTGGAAGCTGTGTGATAAACATTTGTGCCCATGGGAATAATTATGTTGTTTTATACAGCAAGTTTGGAAAGATAAGTTGAGAATGAGCAGACAGTCCATTTGAATATTCGTTTACATTGAATGTAATATGATATGTAGACAGCAATAAGGAAAATATGAGCGAGAGAAAGACGTCTGCTAGGGAAGTTTAGCTGTCTTGTACTAAATTGTCATAACACAATTTAACTGGCAAAGCTGCTTCCTGGTACATAGGAGGCCAAGGAGAACATCCACGATTAAAAAAACGTAAACAGAAATAATACACAAAGACGATAACTGAAGAAAATTAATTATAGCGTTGAGTGTTTGATAGTATCCTAGGCACATATGAAATAATCATGTTTGCTTTTGGTAGTTAAAGAGTTTTTAAATTCAAGAACATACCCATCTTTTATTCTTCTAGATCAGATTTTTATGTTAAAACAAGAATGCAAGAATCTAGTCAATGTTTTTCCAAAGTACTGAGAAATGTTGAGATGGCTACCCACAGAGAGCTGACATGGAGCACAGAATTTAGAATAACATTTGTATGATGTATGGTAACAGACAATCTCATAATGTAGTATATATTACATTTATATTAAGTAATAGCAATAAAAAAAAGTTTTTCTTAAAACAGTTTGGTTAACAAAAAGTCAACTATTCCCGTTCTGAAAAAAGCAGCTTCTAAGAAACTCTATTGCAAGGAAAAATGGCATTGTGCATCCTCTTAGCTTCTTTTTGTACACAATAATGTACCACAGTTAATACAAATAATTGCCAGATATTTTGAAAATGTAGTGGACTACACAGTGCCATTAATGTTTAAAAGCACACCTATATAACCCTAAAAAATTCTAGAATACTATAAACAATATCCTACATCCAGGAAACCCATCCACCCCCCACCCAAGCCCCACACTTACTCCTCTCCACACTGCTACTAACTTCAACTCGTACTTCATAGAGTTAATTAGCAAACTTATCAACCACTCCAACCCCAACACCACCCCACCTGCCGCACCCCCAATCACCCTAACCCCTCACTTACTTTCAATCTACAAGCAGTGTCTACACCTCTTGCATAAAATCGCTGCTCCTTAAGCTCAAACCTTGCTCTCCCCTCCACTCTTTCTCCAACTAGCTGCTAATTCTATAGCCCTACCCATCTCTATGCTCATCAACAGATCTATTACTGAAGCTACAGTCCCACTCATCTGGAAGTTTTACACTATACCTATCTACAAGGGAGGTAACTCCCCTGAACTAACTAACTACAGGCCTATTGCAATACTATCTCCCCTATCCAAGATCTTGGAAACATGTGTACACAAATTCTCCAGCACCTCACCAAAGACAACTTAATTACCCCCACCCAACATGGTTTCTGCCCTGGCCATAGCACTTCTACAGCTCTCATCTACTTCATAAATAATATTGATCAAGCTAGAGAACAAAATAAACCTGCCTCATGTCTCTTTCTTGACCTATCAAAAGCATTGATACTGTCCACCAACCATTACTCTTTGAGAAACTCTCGTATTTAAAACTATCCCCCTGCCACCATCTCCTGGTTCTCTAGTGATCTTGGCAACTGCTCACAGTCAAATGTGATTCAGCTATCTTCCAGAACTTCCAGTACTGATGGGAGTTCCCCAAGGATCAATCCTAGGACCACTGCTTTTCAACATTTTTACCAATCAGTTATCCAGCTCTACCCCACACTCATCCCTAATGCAATATGCTGATGACTCCGCAGTCATCACCATTGCAGACACACTTCCCAAACTCCATACTAAAACTCAGGAATCCTTCTTGTCTGCAGAGACCTGGCTCAACCAAAACCATCTAATCCTAAATCCCAAAAAGACCAAACTCCTTCTCTTTCTAGTAAAAACAATGACCCACCTGAAACCAAACGTCTCCATCACCTGCCACAACAATGCACCTATCATGGTGGATAATCACACTAAACTACTAGGGGTCATCATTGACAACCAGCTAAAATTTGACCAGCATGTACTAAACATCAAGAAAACCCACCAAAAACTAAGCCTTCTTTACAGAAACAAAAACTCTGTCCTCTCAAGCAAAAATTGCTCTATCACATGCCTACCTTCTTCCAACTCTTCTCTATGGCTCTCAGATGCTCACCAGCCTGCAGACCTCTCTTATAACCAAACATGAATCTACTTTTAACAAAGTAGCAAAATTTGCCACTGAACTTCCTTGCTCCTCTCACCACTGTCTTGCTCTACAAAAACTGAAATAGTTAGCGCTCCCTCACAACCTTACTCTCTCCCAGCTCCAAATAATCCATTCCAATCTATACCAGCCCACATTCTGCCCCGCCATATCACCCATCATCTCATCCTACACCCCAGCTTGCACACTGCGGAGCTCTGACCAACACCCTCTGACCATAACCAAACCCAAACTCAACATGGGACAAAACCTGTATAGCTATTACCCCGCCAAACACTGGAATAAACTCCCACTGGGCATACGAAACACTACATCCAAACGTCTATTCAAAAAGACTGAGAAATTGCCTTAGCTTAAATAAACTTTGTCTCGGTTATCAGCCCCCTGACTAACCCATCTCTACAGACCAATTACACACTTTTTTCTCCTACTGGTACCAAACACTAGCTCCTTCCAAACTCGCCCTTCCTTCTTCCCTACAAAACCTGTCCCTACTCTTACCCCTAAACCTTCCTTTACTATCACAATCTCCTCTCCAGTAGAATGTTCAACAACTGCTGCACTTTTCAATCCTTCACTGCTACCCAGATGCTTCCTAACTTTCTCTTTACTGTAAATACAGGTTTTCCTGGTCTGCCTACCTCAATATACATAGCTAGGCAACCTTGTATATAATCTGTAATCAGTTTTATTATTGTATACTCGCTTTACATTATGTATTTTTGTGTGTACTTGCAAATGTTTTATTTTTGGAGCTTGTATATGTTTTGTAACAATGGAGCTTTTTTCCCCAGGTCTCCACTGAAAAAGGGCCTCGCCCCAGATGGACCAACCTGGTCCACAAATGTCAAATAAAAAAATAGCTGAGCATTTAGGACAGTTTTTTTACCAACAGTGCCACAGGATTGTTACATTCTGCATTCTGTAAATCAGGAGTAGGTGAGGGCTTAAATGCTGACAATGGTCTTTTTTGTGATATGAAAGGCAAAAACGTTATATAGCATACTATGCTGCGAGGGTGATTATACAAAAATGAATGTCAGAGGAAGAAAACCTCCTGGTTAAACAGCAGCTCCTATAACTTGCTTGTTGTAATTAACAGCCATTTTTTTATGTCTCTAAAGCAAAGGCAATGACTCCATCAGTTTGGTCAATTAAATCGTTATGATTGTGTGATAAATGCCCAACTTACACAGCTGTTTAGAGGATGGGGGTGTACCAACTGAAAATAATCCGTTTAGTGTTGTACGCAAACTAGAATTAAAATAGAGTTGCTACAAATCTTAAAAAGAATATTTGTAAAAGACATTTTCCCAGTTCTAGATAATTCACTTTTTAGAGAATGTTTCAGGTGCTAGTAATAATGATTTGTGCTACTGAACAAAGAATGAAGCTAATGAGGAAGACAATCTTTTAACAAAGCCTTAAATAGAAACATCATTTAAAAATCTAACCTGTTTTCACACTAAGACAAGAAATAGCAACACTATCTTCAACTATCAGTCATTGGACAGTTAAATGTTCTTGACTGAAATGCCTTCTCTCCTTCCATTTGTATTTCTAATCACCTCATCTCTACAAAAAAAGAGAGTTGCTTTTGGGTCAGCAATAACACATTACACAGTCATTTCCACAAAAAAGTTAAACAGCAGCCTTTACTTACAATGTCAGGGGTTGACAAGTTAATGCTCAAGACAAAAAAACAAGTACGTATAAATGTTCAGCTCAGACAATGTTATTACAATGAAAATATGCTCTGCTTAAGCATAGCACTTTATATCCCTTGAATTGTGACTTCTGAACCTGTCAGCCCGTGTGTCAGATATGGTTTGAACTCGTACTGCCATATTAGCCTGCAAGGGAATTTTGCAAAGACATGGTGAACAGTGGCTAACTGAATTCATGCACAACATTTCTAAACTACTTTTCTATCTGTATCTGTTGTCTAGCTGTCCTTTTGTAGAAGCAGCGCATTTTTATTACTCAGTATTTACAAGACATTTATTCACTTGCTTTATACTTAGACAGGTATATAGAGAGTACATTAGATCTGCCATGTGACGCGATATTGCGTACTATAGGGCTAGTGAATGACGTTCAAAGTGCGTCACAATTTGTGAACAGAGTCTCCTAACATTATAGTACAAGATCTTCCAAACTGTGCAAAATCACCAGCATTGCTTCCACTGGCAAGGAGTTTTATTGGTTTAGTACTTCTGTCCTCCGGGGTCTTAATAAATTTACTGAGCATCAGCTTGCCTGATCTGGTTGTTTGCCGCTCCATTGGAGTCTTCAGAGCATAATTTTCAGCCAGAAAAGGATAAGATATTGCATTATGGATCAAGCAAAGATCACCTCTAAATTTCAGCAAAAAGTAATGCTTCAAGAGCAGATCTGGCCAGTTTTAATAAAAAATAAACAATTCTGTAAACATCAGTAAAAGGATCAACAATCCGCACAAAATTGGTTGTGCTGTTTGCATTGTTGGTCCTCTTACTGACTTTATCCAATTATTCAAAAAATGAATGTTTATATAAAACTCATTATTCTACTAACTTTTAAATTTTTTTTTTCTATTTTGGGGCTTTTGCCCTCTCCACCCCCATCGTTTTAGGTTTTGCCCTTGATTCTTAAGCAAAACATCTATAGCATCAACAGATAAGAAATGTAGCTACTGACTACTTAGGGGGGCAGTTCATACATAACAAACAATAACTGAGCAGTGCTGACCTGAAATACATTATATAACAGGCAGAAAGAATGTTGCATCATGGCTGGCCAGGAACTGTTATGAAGGACCTACTACCACATAATACTAAACTCCTGCTTATGGATGAAAAGGAAATCCATGTCAGAAAGCACAAATTTTACTAAAATGACCAATTTTTATAAACACAGTAGTTATGAGAAATTGTGTGGTCAGACAGTGGCTCTGTCTGATAACTGTCTTCAATTATACCTATGCTTCCAACTCACAAGGGACACTGATTTTTCTGGGTGCAGGACAATATGGCATTTTCACTGAAATTGTTTTTACTTGGATCACAGCACTCATTCATCATGATCTGTTTTTCGTCTCATATTTACAACTTAAAAAGTACTGCCAGCTTATTCTTTTGATTGTGGCATACCTAGAATACATTTTAATTTTGCATAGCTGCAGATGCTCCAGAAACTTAAGGGAAATCCCTGTAACAACAGAAGTTGCATTTAAATATCTTTGGTATAATTCCTGGATTTCAACTCATGGAAAGAAGAATTTTATATTTTTAAACTGCAAATTAGTGTCCCTGCATTTTTTCCTATTATACTTGTACGTCTTGAATGTGTGCATTAAATTACATATCTTTAACAGATCTAAGCAGTAAGTTTTAGAATGATTGGCCAAGCCATGACTGCTAAAGGAAGTTATGAAGTTGGCCAAAGCTACAGTAAATTTCATCGACTTAAACCAAGCACACACATTTCATTTATCCATTTCCCCATTTTTTGGATGCGAATTACTGTTAGCTATTCAGTTCAGCGAGTTTTAGTAATTGCATACATTGTTTTAGGTGTATCCTGAAGATTTTATGAATGCAGTGTCTACTAATTTTCTTATCTAGTTCTGTGCTCCTTAACTTTTTGTTTTACACTTTCAGTAGAACAGAAAGGGATTTGTTAAGCTCAAGATTTTTTTTCTTACAATTAGTTTACAAAGCTAAACTCAAGCCACTTTTACCTGTAATACTCTTCTGATTGACAAAGTTGGTCTTAGTTTATTTTTAGTGTCTCATTTAGATTTTATTATGAATATATTCCATTTTTGGAAATCCAATTTATGTAGGATGTGAATATTTGTGTGGAGAGGTTATGGATCTACAGCCTGTATGTCCAGTGTGTGAGGTTACTTTTTTTTCTACATACTAAAAAGCGTGGGAATTGTGGGTGTTATCACCTATTTTTTTTATTGGCATTATATTTTTGGTGCAGATTTGATTTTAAGAGACTGCTTTAGACTGGCAAGGGTATTCCCACTTGAGAATACATCTGTGTGTTTTTATCTGAAGTGTTTAGTTTTGGCCAGTGCAAATTAAGTGGCTTTATGAAATAATCCTATTACCAATGGTTTGTCAAAAATGTACACAAAAGCTTGACAATGCATTATGAATGTAATTTTAAATAAACATTTAATGGCATCTTAAAAATATGGGTAAATGATATCAGGATCATGTTGATTCCAGCATGTGCCAAATTTATAAAAATAACTTGATAAAAGTCATTTTCTGTAAACCTCAAACTACGTTTTGCAGAGGGACTACCACCAATGCACCCCTCTCCTCATGTGAGAGGAATACCTCTCATAGTTCCTATTCTTCTACATACCAAATCCAAAGTCACACAACAGTAGGATAATATGGCAAACTCCAACAATGCTGTAAGTGGCTTTCAGTGAATTTATTTTGTGGCATTAGAGCTCATTGAAAGAATGTTTGAACAACTGACAATTCTCCAAATATCAATTCACTGCACCAGATGTAGGTTTTTATTACACCCTTTATCTCTGAGCTACCATTTGAATAACTACATTTGCATTAACAATGGATACTGACAAAAGCATATCTGACATTAAGTACAGATATTTTCTGTCACCAAGTACTGATAATCAATAATTTCGAGAAAGCTGAAAAAATGTAAAGTGTACATGTTAAATTTGGGGGGGGGGGGCAGTGCATAAAGTTTGATGTGCAATTAAAATTTTAACTTTATTATCCAAATTAATAGCCTTGACACCTTAACATTTCAATCAAATAGATAATACATGTAACTGATGCTGTACAATTATTTAAAAAGTGGCCAGTTAGCTTGACTCTATTATTAAGTACTTATTGAGTTATCACCACTTTATCAGTGTTGCATAAAAAGAAAAAAAAAAAAGAAAGAAAGACTCTATCAAAAGCATTCACATTCAAAATACATAGAATTCCTCAAGACAACTTTGTTCACTTAATTCAAACTCAAAAAATTCACATTAAAAGATAAAAATACAAAGCAATGAGCATTTCTCCCCGGGCCTCCGCTGAAAACAGGCTCTGTGGAACCTACATTCCCGGTCAACAAATGTTAAATAAATAAAAAAATAAATAAATAAATATGAATTACAACTAAGCAATTAAAAATTACTGGTGCTTCATAATAGACGAAGTATATAAAATTATACCAAAGTGAAACCAACTAAAAAATATTAAACTGACAGACTTTTAGTAGTGGCTGGGAGAGTTACATTAAAGTAAATCAAAAAATACCTGAAGCTATAAAAATTATTCAAAGTGCACCCACAAATAGAGTAGAAAATCATCTGCAAGACATTCCATCTAACAAAGCCTCCATAAAGTCCTTATCAGTAGACACTCAGCACAATTATTAAATTCCATTTGGAATGAATGGACATTATTAATCCACATTAAAAAAAGAAAGATATAGGAAAGCAGAATGAATTTCTCTGCTGTGTGTACTGCACAAACTACCTTACACTGCAGGATTTTAGGAGACTAATGGAGCCATAGTCCCTTAGCGATCATGAGACTCTATATCTGCAGTACAAAATATTTCACGTCGCGCACCAGACTCCAACATATTCCATATATGATTGATGCCGATAGGCAAGTACTAGGCTAGCCACTCTTGCCGACCGTCTTAATCCAAGTCAGTTTTCCTTTCTGAACTCAAAATAACAGATTCCACTTGGTTATAGACCGGCCTTACCCATCTAATGGTAGATAATTCTATATCATACCTATTAAGAGTAACTGGGACCATGCCATAGATAATTTGATGAATTGGGACAAATCCTTTTCCCATTAGTATTACAGGGGTTAGTCCTGAGGTAAAGTTTCCATTTGTAAGTCCATCAATAATGGGTTGGAAGACGCCAGATAAAGGTAGTCTCTTGGCAGTCGGCAGGTTACAGAGTATAGTGATAGGGCTTTGAGCTAGTCTATGTAGGACACGTTTAGGCCTTGTATCCTTTTAGTAAAGTATTTCTGTGGGCGTTACAATTGTTGCATGTATCTGAACAGATAAATGCCAAGAGGGGCATTATATTCAATGATTGGTCATATCTGAAAGGCCCTTCAACCACAGTCCAAGTTTAAGCTAATAACAAAAACAGAACAGCGGATTTCCAAGTGTCATCCTTAGCTACAAATAAGAATGGAACATCTTAAAGCAGCTTCAGAATGTAACCAAACATGCATGACAATGATGTGCCGTGTGCACTATAACACGCATCATCTGATAATACAGATATTAAACATACGCTATTATTATTTTTTTTTTTTTAAATATTTTTATTCATTTCCAAAAACAAGAAAACATAAATGCAGGTTATTTATGACAATGAAGTATTTACAAATCATTTAAAAAGGTAGGCTAAAACCTCTAAACAGATATCAAACATTAAAACCAAAATAAAGTATTTACAAGGGTGTCTATTGTTGACATATAATTGACTTTCTATACAATTGTTTCCTGATTATAATCTGCTGCAGTCATTATTCTCCAGTATTTCAGTTACTTTTTGCCATGCTACGTATAATGATGTAGTTCTTTCAGTTCTTCCTTTAATAGTGTTCATTTCCAATTGCGATACTGCTGACACCATATTCATGAATTGCTTAAAAGTTGGAGAAGCTTTGGATTTCCAGTTTGATGTAATGTTCTTCCTTGCAATAGCTAGGAGAGTCCATAAGATTACATATTTTGTTCTTGGCACACAATCGGGTACAGGTGCATTAAACAAAATAATAGATTTGGAAATCTGGAATTTATCATTGAATACCATTTGCAGAAAATAATTTATTTTATCCCAATATGGTTTAATCAAATGGCATTCGTAGAACATATGTTGCCAGTCTGCTTTTATTGATAAATCACATCTCCAGCAGCCATTATTTTTCTTAAACATAAGTTCCTTTTTATGAGGGGTTACATAAGATCTGTGTATGAATTGCCATGTAAAAAGTCTCCAATGTAATGAAAGTGATGTCTGCTTTGGAGAGAGAAGAATTAGTTTTTTATCTCTGTCATTTGGCACATGTCCATTAACTGATCTATAACAATTCCATATTTTGTCATTATTATCTATTTATAAAACAAACAAAAAAAATAAAAATGCATAAGTATCCCTTTCCAGTAATGGGTTGATTCGTTAGTAATATTATATGTTCTATAAGGTTAGGAACATTTTGTCTTATTGATGGTTGCATTGTTTCTTGTTTGCTTAATATATACTGTCTTAATTCTTGTACATGTAACCACTAACTATCTTCCATATTTAATTTCTGTTTAATCTGGTCTATTGTCAGAGGTTTTCCAGAGTTTAGCAATTGATGCCAATATATTAATCCCTTTTCTATAAGCATGTTGACTACTTTCATATTAAATGTTATTATATTACCTTGTGTGTACACTACTGGATATAAAAGAAATGACCATGCTTTAATATCAGGATTGCTATTAATAAAATTTTGGAAAATTTTTAATGTACAAATAATGTATTTGGAACTTATATTTTTATTCTTATGTATCATCATATATTCCTTCATCAGCCATAGAAAATTGTTTGGTATTAAATCTGTATATTATTTGCTACTACAAATCCTGATTTTAACCAGATTCTCTCATGAACTAGCTTCCATTTTGATGTATATTTTGTATTTAGCCATAATGATATTGTTTTAATAATGGATGAATGCAAATATATTTCTATGTCTGGTAAACCTATGCCACCTATATCCCAATCATCTAGATGATACTTCATAGCTATCCTTGTTTTTTTGGATACCATAGGAATCTTACCATTAAATCATTTAATTGTTTTAGGTGCGATTTAGCTGGTGGCAAAGAACAAGCTTGTATGACAAAGAATTTTTGGAAATATGAGCATTTTAATTATATAAAGCCTTTCTTCCATTGAAAAGAAGAATTTATTCCATCTTTGTATTAGATTTTTAATATTATTTAAGGTCTCTAGAATTTGTTTCAATTGTAGTATCTAGGTTGTTAGTTATTATAATTCCCAAGTATTTAATTATATTATCGGTAGAGATATATTTATGGTATTTTTTATTTAGATCTTTTATATTAGTATTTATAAGCAATACATTTGTTTTGTTCTCATTAAATTTAAGTCTTGAAAAGTTTTGAAAGTTTTGAATGGAGTCCCATAATGCTTTTAAACTGCTATTATTATTTTTTAAGGTAATTAAAATATCATCAGCAAAAAGTTGAATTTTAAGCTCTAGGCTGTCTAGTTGTATTCCTTCAATATTTTTATCCATACGTATATTATTTGCTAAGGGTTCAATGACTAGCGCAAACAATAACGGAGAAAGAGGGCAGCCTTGTTTTGTGCCCTTAGTTATTTTAATAGATTTAGACAGACAAGATCCCAGTTTTATATAAGCCAATGATTTTTCATATAATGATTTTATTAACAAAGTGAAGTTGTTTGAGAAGCCATATTCTTCTAAAACTAACCACAGATAATCCCAGTTCACTGAATCAAATGCACTATTTATGTCTAAGCTAATAACATTAATTTTGTTTTTTGTGACATTTATATAATCAATTAAGTAAAGAATTCTTTTAATGTTGCCATAAGTGTTCCTATCTTTTATAAAACCTGTTTGATCCTCCTCTATCAAAAGTGGTAGCAACTGTTTTATTCGAGCAGCATGTATTGCCATAAAAATTTTATAATCTATATTAAGAAGTGAAATGGGTCTGTATGATGAACATTCACTGGGATCTTTATTTTGTTTCAGAATTGGTGATATTAATGTGTACTTCCAAGAAGGAGGAATGTCTTTACCATTTTTAACTGATGTAAAGACATTCAATAACAACAGCAAAGCCTCATTTGATAGTAATTTAAACATTTCTGGGGTGATATTATCTATACCTGGAGCTTTGTTTAATTTTAGCTTCAGCTTTAAGTTCTGTCATTGTTGTTTGTTTATCTATTAGTTGTACCTGCTCCTCTAATAACCTAACTTTAACATTGTTTTTGAGAAAAGCTTTCAATGCTGAATGTGTTTCTGTTTTCTCATTTTGATTATTAAGTTTATGAAAAAAATAGCCTAAAAGCTTCTAGTATTCCTTCTAAATCAGATACTTTCTTTTTGGTTTCTATATTATGGATTTCTTTGATTTGATTTGTTTTAATAATCTTTTTAGTCCTATTTGCTATTCTTCGTTGGTTTTTAGGGTTCATTGAATAGTAACATAGTTTAATTTTTTCTAAGTTGATCATTGTTATGTGGTGTAGCGTCTGAGTATTTTTTATTAGTATCTTCTAGCTCTTTTATTAAGTTGGTGTTTCCATTTTGAATATCAAGCTTTAAATTATCTACTTTTGACTGCAATTCCATTAATTCCTTATTCCACTGTTTTTGTTTATTTTTATACCATCCCACTGCTCTTCCATATAGGTATGCTTTCAATGCATCCCATATATATATTTCAGATACATCTTTTGTAAGATTGATATCTAGGAATGTTTGTCTCTCTTTAATATAAAATTCCTTAAAATCTTTGAGATTTGCTATGTAAGATGGTATTCTTGTTACTGATATCCTTCTCTTGAAACATAAGTCTATCTCAAACGTTATGGTGTTATGGTCCGAAAATGGGCATGAAATTGTCTTGACTTTAATTTAGAGGTTAAATCCTTTGTTATTTACACTCTATCTATTCTAGAGTATGTATTATGTCTATGGGAAAAATGTGTAAAGAAAAGTGATTCTGGGATAGCATACTCATTTATGTCAACTATATTAAAAGTTTCAACAAACTCAGATAACAACTTTGTTAAAGGTGATCTCTTACGTGTAGTTTTAGTATTTGTGTCAGTTTCTTTGATAATGCAATTGAAATCTCCAGCTATGATTAAATTGTCTTTGGTATATTGTACAATGTCTTCTAAGTGCTGTTTGGCCACTCTAACACCTAGTCCTGGTATCCAATAAATATTAACTAATGTATATATCATTTCATTGATAGATATTGTCACTAGACAAAACACTCCTGAGTGGTCATGGAACGGGTTTGTGATTTTAGGCATTAAAGTAGTGTTTTTCCACAAAATTGCTACTCCCCTTGGCATCTGATTATAGGTGGAACTTAATAGTATTGTATAATTTTTGTTTATTTTATTTATGTCTTCCTGTGTAAGGTGTGTTTCCTGTAACAATACTAGTTGCGCTTCATATAGCTTTAAATATTTATAAAGACTTCCCCTTTTGCAGCTATTATTTAAACCATTTACATTAAGAGATATACATTTTACAATTGGATTTATATTAGCTTTGCTTTTACCCATATTCATATACTCGTAACAATGTGTAGGTGTGTGTACATGAAGAGAATGACTTGTTCTTTCTTCTTCCAACAGTATTACAATAGATTATAGACACCCAATAAAAGTAAATTACAAGATCATAACTGAGAACAATACAAGATAAACAACCACCAAACCCCTCCATGAGAAAAAACATCTCATCCTTGAATGATCTAATCATTCAAGCGATCTCTCTAAGTCTGCATTTCAGCATCATCCCCCGGCCCCGCCATATGGTAGTTTTATAATGAAAAGTATCTTGTATATCTTTTAAGTATACATGTATCTGTCTTTACAGATTACTTAAATACAGTCTTTATCTATTTTTAATATTTTATAAAACACTAAGGCAACACAACTATACATAGATTTAATACCTAACTATTTGGTTTTGTTTAAATTGTAAAGGAAAATATTTTATTTTAATGTATCTTTT